>NW_016819573.1:597894-630616 GCF_001698545.2 Rhinopithecus bieti
TCCCGGGTTTACGCCATTCTCCTGCCTCAGCCTCCCGAGTAGCTGGGACTACAGGCGCCCGCCACCTCGCCCGGCTAGTTTTTTGTAATTTTTTAGTAGAGACGGGGTTTCACCATGTTAGCCAGGATGGTCTCGATCTCCTGACCTCGTGATCCGCCCGCCTCGGCCTCCCAAAGTGCTGGGATTACAGGCTTGAGCCACCGCGCCCGGCCTCTCCTAGTTCTTAATGTCTGTCAGGAGGGTCCTTGTTCTCGGTTTGTTTGGCAGAGCCCTATACCTTCAGAGAGGAGTGGATTTCTTCCTTTTCCCAGCAAACCATGGGGCAGGAAGCCCTGAAGTCCCTAAAAGCACACATGCACACACACCCATACCGGTGCTTCTGCAGCAGGGCCACCAGGATGCTCTCCAATTCCATTTGCTTTTGTTCTGCCCACACGCTGTCCACCTGACGGCCAAGCCGTGCCCTTGCTCCTCGCTCTTGGTTTCTCTCTCTATGTGGTTAGAAAAAGAGAACTAGTTGCTATTTGGGTAGGATGTGGAGAGGCAGGGGTATATCCCTACACCTATTTCAATATCTGGTGTGGACTCTTCTACCCAACTGAATTAGATTCAGCCACACTTAGGGAGGCAGTATATATAGTAGTGAAGAATACAGTAGTACAAATGTACACAGTTGCAAAACGTCTCCCCACAGATTATTAATTATAGAGGGAAAAATAACTTTATAGAGGAGAAACCTGGCAGACACCATGTTAACCAACTGATCGAAGTTACCATCTACCAATATCCACCAATAATGGCACAAGTTGCCATCCTGTGCCTCCTGATACCAGGCATTGAGAAGGACACAACATTACTTCTGTGAGTGCATCACCTGATTCCTCTAATCATCATTAGAGGAATGCATCCTCTAATCATGGGGATATGTCTCGCAAATTCAACATGAGGGACATTCTATACATCATTAGCCTTTACTAATCAAAACTGTCAATGTCATGAAAGACCGAGGAACAATTCCGGATTACAAGAAACTGAAGAGACATGACAACTAAATGGTATCCATGATCCCAGATTGGGTCCCGGATCAGAAAAACAAATAATTGTCATAAAGGACATTTTGGGACAACTGGTAAAATATGAAAATGGATTATAACTGACAATCATATTATGATTATGTAAGGAGATGTCCTTTGGTTAGGTATTAGGAGACACATACAGAAGTACCTAAGGGTAAAGGGTCATGATGACTGCAATTTACTCTCAAATGGTTCAGCAAAAATGATAACAACATTTAATGTGCATATGTGTTTCTGTGTGTATGTATCTATATCCAGCTATAGATATAGAGTAAGCAAATGTGATAAAATGTTAGGAATTGGAAGGGTATATGGAAGTCCATTGTGCTTTTGTTGCAACTTTTTTGTAAGTTTGAGATTTTTTTCAAAGTAAAAACTAAAAAACATACAGGCTATAGAGTCAGGCAGTTTTGCTCCAAACTCTGCCACTCTTTGTGTGTCCTTTAAAAGCTATTAACCCTGGGCCCATACACAGTGGCTCATGCCTGTAATCCCAGCACGTTGGGAGGCTGAGGCAGGCAGATCACGAGGTCAGGAGATCGAGACTGTCCTGGTTAACATGGTGAAACCTTGTCTCTACTAAAATATACAAAAAATTAGCCAGGTGTGGTGGCGGGCGCCTGTAGTCCCAGCTACTCGGGAGGCTGAGGCAGGAGAATGGTGTGAACCCAGGAGGCAGAGCTTGCAGTGAGCTGAGATTGTGCCACTGCACTCCAGCCTGGGGGACAGAGTGAGACTCTGTCTCAAAAAAAAAAAAAGCTATTAACCCTGTACAATGGGGATAAGGGTTGTTATGAAGATTAAAGAAGAAACTAAAAGCTGGGCAAGGTGGCTTACAACTGTAATCCCAATGCTTTGGGAGGCCAAGGTGGCAGGATCGCTTGAGGCCAGGAGTTCGAGACCAGCCTGGACAACATAGTGAGACACCATCTCTACAAAAAATAAAATTGTCGGTTGTGGTGGTGCATACTGGTAGTCCCAGCTACTTGGGAGGCTAAGATGGGAGGATCACTTGAGTCCAGGCATTTGAGTTTACAATAAGGCATGATCATTCCACTGCACTCCAGCCTGGGCAACAGAATGAGACCCTGTCTCTAAAAAAAAGAAAGCAAGAAACTAAGAATAATAGTAGCTGACACTACCAAGGCCATCCTGTGTGCCCAGCACTGTGCCAAGGGTCTATAAATGTCCCAGGGCAGAGCCTTTGTTTTTGGCATGGAGTCATGATTAAATGGTAACTACCACCAGTGTGGTTACTGTTAGAGCCTAGCCGGAAGAGGCACATGGTAGGTGTGGAGGTAAGCTGAGGTTTAACGCTGGAACCCTTTTGCTATGGGAAGTCCAGAAATGACACTTCCTGTGCCAAGGAAGAGATCTGACTTGGTCCCTGGTCTCCTGTAGGGAACAAGATCCTGGAGACTCTGCTGCAGAGTGTAGGAAGAAATCACTAGAACTCCTGCTTACCCCTGCTGCCTGCTCATGATGTCTTGGAGCAGCTTGCGGGCAGACAGCTGGCCCAGCACCTTCCGGTAGCTGTTGGTGAAGATGGCATCTGCATACCGCCGCATCCTGTGCAGAAGGAGTCAGGGGTCAGAGGGCGGGTGGAGGCCAGGCGAGAGGACAGTCACGGCTGCATTCGCCATGTCTCTGCAAGATCCTTCTGTTACCATCTGTCCCACTCACTCCAAGAGAGACTCAGACCCCTCTGAGTGACCTCTGTGAAGCCGTGTCTGCCTCCCCTGCAAGGACGGGCAGTGGGTGCTGCCTGGAGACATAGCTGGGCCCCAGCTGATGGGCTGAGTCTGCATTCACTAACGCCTGCCCCATGGCAGGGATGGCTTGGGAGTGGTGGGAACTTTCCCCAGGGGCTGCTTACCTGAGAGTCAAAGGGGGAGGTGGGGAGCAGTGGGAGCTGCTGCTGAGGGTGAGGATCACAAAGAAGAACACCCAGAGTGGCATCCTTCACCCGGGGGCGGCACCTGCAGAGTGACAGGAGAGGAAGGTCAGGTGTAGCCACAGCCATAGGGATGGCCTTAACTGGCCCAGCCCTGGGCTTGACTCCATGGCAAGCCTTGGTCCTTGATTTTTGGAAACTGTGGGATGGGAAAAAGAATCCGGACTCTGGAAGTCAGACAGACCCGGGTTCACATTCTGCCTCTGCCAGCCACCCGCTCTGACTTCACTTTCTTCATCTGTAGAATGGGTGTGATGGAGCTACCCTGCCAGCCACGTAGGGTTGAACTGAAAACCAGTAATGGTAGAGAAATTTCCCCTTGCCATAAGGCATTAGAAGTGGGATTTGGGGCCAGGCACGGTGGCTCATGCCTGTAATCCCAGCACTTTGGGAGGCTGAGGTGGGCAGATCACCTGAGGCCAGGAGTTTGAGACCAGCTTGGCCAACCTGGTGAAACCCTGTCTCTACTAAAATTACAAAAATAAGACGAGTGGTGGCATGTGCCTGTAATCCCAGCTACTTGGGAGGCTGAGGCACGAGAATCCCTTGAACCCGGGAGGTGCAGGTTGCAGTGAGCCAAGATCATGCCATGCACTCCACGCTGGGTGACAAAGTGAGACCCTGTTTCAAAAAAAAAAAAAATTAAATAAATAAAATAAAATGGGATCCCTTAGCAAGGAATGGGGAAGGTCAAAGAACCTTCTCTCAATGCCCCCTCATTCAACCCCATCCAGTGTGGCAGTGACGGCACAAGGGTAACTGCTCAGCTCTGAGTCAGACAAACTGGAAATTCAAATCCTAGCTCTGCTGTCATTATTAGCTGTGTGTCCCAGGACAAGTGGCTTCACCTCTCTGAGCCTTATTTTCCCTGGCCATAAAACCGAAATGGTAACTAGACCTCCTACTTTGGCTCCTGTAAGGATCTGGTGAGGTGAGGTGCCTGAACCAATAGGGAATTCTCTAGAAACCTTTGCTGTGGCTACCTAAGACTGACCCTCTGAGAGGGCAGGCTCTTCCTGTTTTAATTTTGTTTGGAGTTGGAGAGAGGGGAGAAGGGCTCTAAGTCTTGCTCCAGACGCTTAGATTTCGCTGAAGGGTTTTAGTCCTGGAAGAGACCGAAGAGCCGGGTGAGCCAGCGTGGCACAGTCGTCTCATAGGTCCTGTAACTACCCTTAATTGG
This sequence comes from Rhinopithecus bieti, assembly GCF_001698545.2. Lineage (NCBI taxonomy): Eukaryota > Metazoa > Chordata > Mammalia > Primates > Cercopithecidae > Rhinopithecus > Rhinopithecus bieti. The sequence goes on from NW_016819573.1 coordinate 602,105, forward strand.
GGCCTGCGGACACCATGCTCTGCAATTAGGGGAAGAACAGCCAGCAGGGGACAGAGCCCGCCCCTGCACAAGTGCCACTGTGTCGGCCCAGACCTGCCTGAGCATGGAAACACGGCTGCCATCGGGGGACTTGGCCCCCTAGGAATTCGGTCCTCCCATCTCCATGGGTTTCTCCCTCTCAGCAGGATGTCTCCTCCATGGGGGTATAGATCCATCCAGGGGCCCAGCCAGTCCCGGAGATGGCCAGCACCCCCACCTTTCCCATGATCTCCCGACATGGCTTCCTTCCCTCCTGCTCCTGGGTCCTGCTGAGGAGTTCTGGCAGGCAGGGCCAGCGCTAGCAGAACCCAGCTTGTTCTCCTGGCCCTCTCAGGGTATCACCCTCCTTTCTGAAGGCACTGAAATCTCCTCTAACCCAGGGATGCCTTGGGCCCCCAGGCAGCACTCACAGGGACCACTCATTGCAACCTGAGACCCTGTGCCTGCAGAGCTGGAGTGAGCAGCAGCCCAGGCCTCAGTGGTCAGTCCCTCCCTCCCTGACACAAGCATTCCCCCCACCCCCCAGCCCCGATCGCACACTGGCTGTCCTCCAGTTCCTGCTCTGCTCGAGTGAGCACTGGCTGCCAGCGAATGACAGGGAGCTCACTACCCCCACGCCCTGGGGCTTATTTCCAAGTGGTTCTTTATTTATTTATTTTGAGACAGGGTCTCACTCTGTGGCCCAGGCTGAGATGCAGTGGTGCAATCATGGCCTCATGATTGGCCTCAAACTCCTGGCCTCAAGCCATCCTCCTGCCTCAGCCTCCTGAGTAGCTGGGACTGCAGGCATGTGCCATCATGCCCAGCTAATTTTGAAATTTTCTGTAAAGATAAAGTCTAACTATATTGTCGAGGCTGGTTTCAAATCCCCGGGCTTAAGCGATCCCCCGCCTCAGCCTCACAAAGAGTTGGGATTACAGGCATGAGCCACCATGCCTGGCCCAGGCAGTTCTTATTGTTAGGAAGTTTGTCTCATCGTGTCAAGCCCAAATCTCCTTCTCCTGCAAATATTCGTTAAGCCTCTACTGTTCCGGTAAGGACTGGAGCTAGAGAAAAGATGAGAACATGGGATCTGCCCCGAGGGCTGGCTGTGTAACATCCGCCTGCTGGGCCAGAGCCTCTGCACCTGCAGCCAAACTACCAGCCCTTTAGATATGTCTCACATCGACTTAAGCCTTTGTTCCTCAGACCAAGGCTCGGCAACCTTCCGTCGTCCTCATCGCACCATACCATGTCTGGTCCCCCTTCTTCCCACCTGGTCCAGGCTGCCTCTCCAGAAGTGGAATTTCCTAAGCTGGGAGATCTTTGGACACAAGCAGGACCCCTTGACAGAAACCACTGCCTTTCCTGTCTCTCAGCTGCCGCCTGGCTTTCTTGCCTTCTTTGCTGCTGATGTTTAAAGATTCAGGCAGATCTAGGTCCCCAATCACCTCCCTCCCCTGCTCAGAAGCCCTTGGCTCCCCACTCCCTCCAGAATAAAGCTCAAACCCCTTGTCTTGACTTAAGCTTTCCCTCTGCCTCCTGAGCTCCTGCTCCTTCTCCCGAGGACTGACACAAGTGATTTCCAGCCCCTGTGCCCTTCCGGGCTCTACAACCCACCCTTGCAGTCTCCCTCTGGAGCAGGCATCCCCATGCTCCTCTTACATCTGAGGAAAAGAGCCCAGAGGACCTTTTCCATGGTCCTCCATCAAATTAGTTTTGGAGTGGGCACTTCAGAATGGGCCTCCCCATTCCCAAGCCAGCAGACTTCCTCCCGCTCCATGCAGCAGCCTCCCAGGTACAATGCTCTATTCACAGCATTCCCCGTTCACAGGGGGCCTCAGCCTCCATCACCCGCACGTGGGAAAGGGTCTGAAAAAAAGGAAAACTTCTTGCTCTTTGTCGTTGGGCCTCTGGGGAAGAAAGAATGGGGACAGACAGGAACACCTGCTTGACTGGCCCCTCCCTACGCACACCCGGTAGTTTCAAGGAGTTGAAAATAACCTTATCGAAGGGCAGACTTTGATGGCGAGGGCAAGTTACAGCAAACATGATAATACCCCGCTCATTCAAGGAAAGGCTCAGGAACGGCACAAGCTAACCAAGGGGCTCAACATTTGCCGCAAATCCTGTGCCCCAGGTCAAGACACCATGGCAACCTCTGAGCTATGAGAACCTAATCCATGGGTTTGCAGATCCCACTGGATGAAAATGGGAAACAACAAGAATTAGCCAGTGTAGGGTAAGATAAGAATAGAGGTTATGTCACTAAGGATAAAAGAGCTCCAGCCTGAGCAACATAGAAAGACCCCATCTCTACAAAAAATAAAATAAAATAAATTATCTAGGCATGGTGGCACATGCCTGTAGTCCCAGCTACTCTGGAGGCTGATATGGGAGGATTGCTTGAGCACAAGGGGTTAAGTCTGCAGTGATCCATGATAGTGTCACTGCACTGTAGCCTAAGTGCCAGAGCAAGACCCTATCTCAAAGAATAAAATGAAATAGCTGTCAACAGACACATTCCACATGACAGCTTACGGAGTCAAAATTCACCGAATGAAGTGTAGCCGAGCCCAACAGTGCTGGGACAACTCTGATGACTGAAGGCACTCCAGAGTTTATAATCTGTCATGATCATTGGTTAGCTTCCTGCAGTGCTTACTGATTCTGTGATTAGATGTACTTGAGATTGCCTGGATTCAGGATAAACAGGCACTTAATCTACATCCATTGGCACCTTTTGCCAGCCTTCATGTCAGGAATGTCAGGAGAATTCTGCAGATTCACCTGCAGCTAACGACAGAGGTCAGGTCCCAAGCACCCAAATTCACAAGGCCATTTTTGAAAACCCAGGGAAAGAACATCTTTAACTTTCTTTGAATATTCCCCTTTGAAATTTGAGCACCCCAAAGCATCAACATCCTGATCTGGTTTATAAACTGTTTCACCGACAGCATTCCAAGTTAAAAGAAATCTAAGTTTTAATGAGGAAGCATCTTGAACTGTCATTCAAAAGAGTGATACTCCACCTCCTTCCAGAAGGGGTTTGAGGCAGTCTATGGTGAAAGACACAAATACTTCAGGATCATTAAAGCAAGGATCAGGAGACAGGCATGGGGTAGCGGAGGACTCCAAGGGCAGATAATTGTGTCTAAAACCTGGAGTAAAGAGTGCAGCTGCAATTGAGCAAGAAAGCAAAATGTGATCAATTTCCCGGCAATTACATTGAATCAGTTCTGAGTGATCAACGAGCAGTATTGATTTGCACAGCCACTTGGCTCATCTCTGATCCATGGCAGAATCCCATCGCTGACAGGAAAATCGAGCCAACTCACATTTGCCCCTGAAGCCTGCCCAAGCACCCTTGAAGGAGCACTGAGACCTCAACGCCTGCGACAGACGCCTGGAGCCAGTCCGCCACGCGCCCAAGTTAAGAGAAACCCCAAACAGCACCATCAAAAGCCTATTCCAGAGCCCCTATTGAGGGGTGGTTTTATCCAGAGAGGGGCTCAGATGTACTCACCAGTCCATGGGTAAAGAGGATGGTGGTGGACCTCTTGGACCCAGTGTTTCTGAGTTGGTGAGAAGGTTAACTTTTCTTGCCCCCACCCAGCCCCCCAGGGCCACCCCCTCACCTGATGCGGCAGATCTCCCCCTGCTCCGAGGCACTGCTCCAGTCCAGGGGCCCTGAGCTGGGTGTTGGCTCTGGCAGCCGCCTGGCGTCCCCATCATTTATCCCTTCATTTTCCTAAGCGTTGTCAGCGTCAGAGAATCAATTACCCACAAGTCAACCAAAGGACTGTTTTTAGCATCACATCACACTGACAAACCCTAATAGGTGAAAGAGGTTTGGCCCCTTGCAAATTAAGACTCCTGGAAAAGTCTCCCTTTACCTTTGACAGGGTGGACAGAGTACAAAGTTGCAACATCATTCCAAGAGGATATAGAGAATATATACTGCCATAATAATGATTGGAGAACTCGGCTGGGCGCAGTGGCTCACACCTGCCATCCTAGCACTTTGGGAGACTGAGGCGGGTGGATTGCCTGAGCTCAGAAGTTTGAGACCAACCTGGGCAACATAATGAGACCCTGTCTCTACAAAAAAAATTTGAAAATTAGCTGGGTGTGGTGGCACACGGCTGTAGTCCCGGCTACTCAGGTGGCTGAGGCAGGAGTGTCACCTGAGCCTAGGAGGCGGAGGTTGCAGTGAGCCAAGACCACACTACTGCACTCCAGCCTGGGTGACAGAGCAAGACTCTATCTCAAAAAATATATTTTTTAAAAAAAGAAAAAACATGTGTTAAAAATAATTGGAATTCTCATAAGAGTGAAACACCAAGAGTTGATTGATTCCCCAAGATAAATGTGCCTTTTTAAAAGTTCTTATAATTTAGTTTTGTCCATGTGTAATTTTATTTCACTTTTGGGAAGACACATTACAAATAAACGTTATTCTCTCTTTAGTGGGGAATTTGTTCACTATTTCCCTTGTCATCCAATTATCAGAATTCTGCACTATTTGATTTACACCTGCTTGGTCACAGGCTGATTTCAACAGCATCCGTCGTCATTTGTCAAGGCAGCCAGACATTGGCAGTTGCCTCAGAGAAGTGTGAAGTGAGAGGGAAGAGATGGAAAACCTTGGGAGAGTTGTGTTTCCAGATTTCTCTAGCCTATAGCTAAGAAATCCTCACAAATGACATAAAAGCATAGGAGGCAGAAGCTCTGGTTTCCCAGGCGGCCATCGTGGAAGTATGGAAAGAACTCCAAGCCTCGAGTCTAGGGACCTGCTGCCTCTCCCAAGCCTGTCAATCATGACTCTATGACCCTTAGGAAGTTACTTCTACCTGGCTGGGCGCGGTGGCTCACACCTGTAATCCCAGCGCTTTGGGAGCCTGAGGTGGGTGGATCACGAGGTCAGGGGTTCGAGACCAGCCTGACCAACATGGTGAAACCCCGTCTCTACTAAAAATACAAAATTAGCTGGGTGTGGTGGTGGGCGCCTGTAATCCCAGCTACTCAGGAGGCTGAGGCAGGAGAATTGTTTGAACCCGGGAGGTGGAGGTTGTAGTGAGCCGATATCACACCACAGCACTCCAGCCTGGGCGACAGAGTGAGACTCTGTCTCAAAAAAAAAAAAAAAAAAAAAAAAAGAAGGAAGTTACTTCTACCCTCCAGGCCTTAGTTCTACTTGGAAACTTGAGAGTTGACATAGAACAGCAACTTCCAACCTTTTTTTTTTTTTGAGAGGGAGTCTCTCTTTGTCGCCCAGGTTGGAGTGCAGCGGCATAATCTCGACTCGCTGCAACCTCTACCTCCCAGGTTCAAGTGATTCTCCTGCCTCAGCCTCCAGAGTAGCTTGGACTACAGGCGCGTACCACCAAGCCTGGCTAAGTTTTATATTTTAGTAGAGATGGGATTTTGCCATGTTGGCCAGGCTGGTCTCGAACTTCTGACCTCAGGCGATCCACCTGCCTCAGCCTCCCAAAGTACTGGGATGACAAGTGTAAGCCACTGCACCCAGCCCAAACTTTTTTAAAAAAGTGGCAAAACTCTTTCTTTGGAAACCTACAGAAACAGGTTTTTAATACGGGGCTACTGTGGTTGAAGAGGGGGAAGTGGAGTGGAGACTCCCTTGCCTACCCCTGAGGTACCTCAATGGGTCACAATTACAAGCCAGTAGTTTCCAAGAGTCCCCTTAGCAACACTATTTTGTGTTTCTGCTTCTTATCCTGCACTGAGCCATGTTCTCGGCATCTAGCAAATACGGGATGTTTCTCATAGAAGCAAGGCTTGAGTGGTATGTCACCTTGCTGGCCAGGATATAAAGTGGTCAGGTCAGGCCAGATCCCCAAGGATTAAAAATGGGCTGATAGCCGGGCGCAGTGGCTCGCGCCTGTAATCCCAGCACTTTGGGAGGCTGAGGTGGGTGGATCACCTGAGGTTAGGAATTCGAGCCCAGCCTGACCAACATGAAGAAACCCCGTCTCTACTAAAAATACAAAATTAGCTGGGCCTGGTGGCACATGCCTATAATCCCAGCTACTAGGGAGGCTGAGGCAGGAGAATTGCTTGAACCTGGGAGGCGGAGGTTGCGGTGAGCCAAGATCGTGTCATTGCACTCCAGCCTGAACAACAAGAGTGAAACTGCGCCTCAAAAAAAATAATAATAATAAAATAAAATAAAATAAAAATGGGCTGATAGCGGTCGGGTGCAGTGGCTCATGCCTGTAATTCCAGCACTTTGGGAGGCCAAGGTGGGCGGACTGCCTGAGTTCAGGAGTTCGAGACCACGCTGGGCAACATGGTGAAACTCTATCTCTACTAAAATACAAAAAAATTAGCTGGGCGTGGTGGCACATGCCTGTAATCCCAGCTACTGGGGAGGCTGAGACACAAGAATCGCTTAAGCCCCAGAGGCAGAGGTTGCATGAGCCGAGATGGCGCCACTGCACTTCAGCTTGGATGACAGAGTGAGACTGTCTCAAAAAAAATAAAAATAAAAGGCAGGGCGTGGTGGTTCATGTCTGTAATCCCAGCACCTTGGGAGGCCGAGGCGGGCGGATCACGAGGTCAGGAGATCAAGATCATCCTGGCTAACATGGTGAAACCCCATCTCTACTAAAAACACAAAAGAATTAGCCAGGTGTGGTGGCGGATGCCTGTAGTCCCAGCTACTTGGGAGGCTGAGGCAGGAGAATGGCTTGAACCCAGGAGGCGGAGCTTGCAGTGAGCGGAGATCACGCCACTGTACTCCAGCCTGGGTGACAGAATGAGATTGTGTCTCAAAAAATAATAAATAAATAAATAAATAAATAGGCTAATAGTTTTAAATTAATTATTATTATTATTTTATTTGTTTAATTTTTTGGAGACAGGGTCTCGCTCAGGCTAGAGTGCAGTGGCGAGATCTCAGCTCACTGCAGCCTTGACCTCCTGGGCTCAAGTAATCCCCAACCTCAGCCTCCTGAGTAGCTGGAACTGCAGTTGCACGCCACCATGCCCAGCTAAGTTTGTTTTAGTAGAGATGACGTCTCATTATGTTGCCCTGGCCAAAAATTAAATACCATTTTTTAAAAAACAGTGCAGGTCACAGCATCAGGGAGCAGACGAAAAAGTTGGGAGACCCAGGGCTATGGGCTCTTGCACAGTCAGGAAGTGTGGGGTGACTCCTGGAAATGCAAAGTGCGGACCATGCAGAGCTGGTCACCCAGCGTGGATGCTGGGCCAGGGCACAGATGCAGGTTACATGGAGTTGGCTGGAGAAGACATGGGACTAAGAATCCAGCCTCGGTTGAAACTCTGTGCCAGGCATTGTGCTACAGACTTCACGCCCTATCTCAGTTTTCTTATTTGTAAAACGGGAGTGATAGAGCTCAATTTATGAGTCTGTTGGGTGAAGAGTATTGTGACATTGCATAAGGGGCAGACCTGGCAGAGGGCAGACCTCACAGTTTAGCTTTGACAATTGCTGTTCTTGTCATTGCAGTAAATGAGGAAATAGGCATAGAAGGTTACGTGCTCAGCCACAACCACATAGCTAGTCAGTAACTGGAAGAGCTATGAGTCAAACATGTTTTCTGACTTCCTTGCAGCCCCAGCTACTCGGGAGGCTGAGGCAGGAGGATCACTTGAGCCCAGGAGTTGGAGGCTGCAGTGAGCTATGTTCGTGCCACCATACTCCAGCCTGGGCAATGGAGTGACAGACACCCTGTCTCTATTGAAAAAAAAAAGGAAAAAAAAGTTTTCTGATTTCCGATTTTTTTTTTTGCCCCACACTATGGCCCTTCCTGGGCCTATACCAGTTCCAAATTTTTTTTAAAAAAGAACTTTCACAGTTTGGCCAGGCATGGTGGCTCACGCATGTAATCCCAGCACTTTGGGAGGCTGAGGCAGGCGGACTGCCTGAGGTCAGGAGTTCGAGACCAATCTGGTCAACACGGTGAAACCCCATCTCTACTAAAAATACAAAAAAATTAGCCAGGCCATGTAGCATGCGCCTGTAATCCCAGCTGCTTGGGAGGCTGCAGCAGGGGAATTGCTTGAACCAGGGAGGTTGCAGTGAGCCAGGATCGCAGCACTGCGCTCCATCCCGGGTGACAGAGTGAGACTCCGTCTCAAAAACAAACAAACAAAAAACAATTCACCTATCATAAAGCTCATTTGTTTTAAGTCTATGGCTCCATGAGTTTTCATACTTTTATACAGTGGTGCCACCATTGCCACAATCCTGTTTTGGAACATGTCTGTCCCTCCAAAAGTTCCCTGTAGCCCATTTGCTCGCAGTCCCCGCTCCTGCTCCCCACCCTAGGCAACCCCCAATCTGCCGTCTCACAGTTTTTCCTTTGCTAGGAAATTCCTGTAAATGGAATCTTTTATATAATGAGTAAATCATAATAAATCAAATAAAATGCGCACTTTTTGGTGTCAGGCTTCTTTCACCCAGCACAATGTTTTGACCTTCATCCATGTTGATCCAGGTATTAATAGTTTGTTCCTTTTTATTCCATTGTATGGATGTATGACTGTTTGTTTACCCATTCACCTTGATGGACATTTAGGTTGATTCCAGTTTGGGATTACTATGAATTATGCTGCTATGAACTTTTTTTTTTTTTTTTTTTTGAGACAGGGTCTTGCTCTGTCGTGTAGCCTTGACTTCCTGTGCTCAAGTGATCCTCCCACCTCAGCCTCCTGAGTAGCTGGGACCACAGGTGTGAGCCACTGCACCCAGCTAATTAAAAAAATTTTTTTTGTAGCAGTGGGGTCTCTCTATATTGCCCAGGGTCTCTCTCTATCAAACTCCTGGGTTCAAGTGATCCTCCCACCTCAGCCTCCCAAAGTGTTGAGATTACAGGTGTCAGTCACCCTGCCCGGCCTGGTATGAACATTTCAGTAGGATACCTTGTGTGAACATGTTTTCATTAATCTTGGGTGGGTACCTAGGAAGGGAATCACTGGGTCATATAATGAGGGTTTAGCTTTTTCAGAAACGGCCAGTCTTTTCCAAAATGGCTGTACCACTGACTTTCCCCCAGCAGCGATGGGGGTCTGTCCCTGAAGTTCTTAAATGAGCATCTATTTCCTCATCCCACAGACCTCTCTTAAGCAACTAATTAGGCCCATGTAGAGCTTGCTGGATTAGCTGTCCAGCTCCGAGTGGCTTGGTCCCTTTTCTGCAGTTAGGGGAGTGGGGTGGGCTTCTCCCCTCCGCATGGCATCTTCTGGGGTGCTATGAGGAACGTAGAGTGTTTGGACACAGTGCTTGTCTTCAAAGAGCTACAGGAGGAAGCTGAATAACTACCCCGGGCAGGTAGGTCCAGAGAGGGATACAGTATCAGTATAAACGCTCCAAGAATCAAGAGAAGGGAGAAGTCATGTAAACCCGGGAGTTCATCATCAGACACGAGGAGGGAGAAGCTTCAAATGGGAGCACAGGTTTAGGGGACAAATGGATTTGGATTTGAAACCAACTCTGCCATTTGCCCCATGTGAGATTCTAGGCAAGCTCAATCCCTTAATCTCTCTGAGCCTCAGTTACTACATCTGTACAATGGGGTGATAAGAACTACCACTCCAGGTTGTTGTGAGAACCAGAAATATGCTTGGCCAGGCGCGGTGGCTCACATCTGTAGTCCCAACACTGGCAGGCAGAGGCAGGCAGGTTGCTGGAGCCCAGGAGTTCGAGACCAGCTTGGGCAACACAGCGAGATCCCCGTCTCCACAAGAAGAAAGAAAGAAAAAGAAATATGCATGTTGGTGTCGGATATGTAAGTGTCTTGGCAAATGGTAGCAGTTATTGTAGTTTTTCAGAGCTGAGCTCTGAGAAAACAGGCAGCTTGGTGGCAGCCTGGTGGCGGGAAGGGCTGGGAGCCATCTTGGTGACCGGCTTTATTTGCGGTAAATTCTCAAACCCGCTGAGAAAGAGCATAGTGGGGCGGGGGGTAGGGAGGATGCGGAGCTAGAAAGAACCCAGAGAATGAAAACCCAGCCCCTTCCACCGATTCCCACCGCCGCCTTGTCCTTGTCCTCCCAGTGGTGATGAGAACGCCTCGGTCGCCGCCCAGCTCACTTTCCCAGGACGTGTTTTAACCCAGCGTTAATTAGTGATTGTGGCTGCATCTAGGGCTGGGGGCTTGAGCTGAAGAAAGAAAGTGCCCCAGAGAAAGGCAGACTTTAAAAGGTCCCAAAAGGCTGGGGCAGTGAGGCTCTGCGGAGAGGGAGACAAGCCGTGCATTTGTGTTGCAAATTTCCAGTGTGTGCAAGCCAGCCATTCAAAGAGGGCGATGCTACTGGCAGCCGGCATGGGGGTGGGGAGGGAAAGGAAGTCCACAAAGGGGGCCTGTCTGAGGACCTCAGACCCTGCTTTGTGAAAGCTGCTTTCATCCCCCTCCCTGGTTGATGGCAGTGTTCCCAGTCCAAGGCCGCTGTGCAAGGATGCAGAGGCCTGGACCCCAGACTCTCAGATTATCTTGACCCTCCCTGCTTGCCCTTCTAGGCCTGTTTTTGTGCCATCAGCAACAGCAGGTGTCTGAGTGCTCCTGGGTACTGTGTCAGAGGAGACCAGGTTTAAGTGGTGTGGGCTTGCGAGGTGGCTTCAGGCAAAGTCACTTGACCTCCCTAAGGGTCAGTTTCCTCTTCTGTAAAATGGAGCTGATGTGGTCCTTTCTCCTGCTTCACAGGGTCCTACCCAAACAGAAGGGCCTGTGATTGGATGGCAGCTCAGAGCTTCATTTCTTTCTGAAAAAGTCTGCATCTGGGAAAGTCATTAGAAGAGCTCTTTTAATGAAGAGATGAGGTCAGTTGTACTTAGCGAATCAATGATGCAACTCTGGGTTCCTTGGAGATGTTACTCCCATGAGTATTTTAATTTTTTTTTTTGAGACGGAGTTTAGCCCAGGCTGGAGTGCAATGGCACGATCTCAGCTCACAGCAACCTCCGCCTCCAGGGTTCAAGCAATTCTCCTGCCTCAGCCTCCCCAGTAGCTGGGATTACAGGCATGTGCCACCACGCCCAACTAATTTTGTATTTTTAGTAGAGATGGAATTTCACCATGTTGGCCATGCTGGTCTTGAACTCCACTCACCTCAGGCTCCCAAAGTGCTGGGATTACAGGCATGAGCCACGGCGCCCAGTTCAATTTTTTTTTTTTTTATTTAGACAGAATCTTGTTTTGTCACCCAGGCTGGAGTGCAGTGGCGTGATCTCTGCCCACTGTAACTTCTGCCTTCCAGGTTCAAGCGATTCTCCTGCCTCAGCTTCCCAAGTAGCTGGGGCTACGGGCACGAGCCACTGTGTCCGGCTAATTTTTGTATTTTTAGTAGAGACAGGGTTTTACCGTGTTGGCCAGGCTGGTCTTGAACTCCTGACCTCAAGTGATTCGCCCGCCTCGGCCTCCCAAAGTGTTGGGATTACAGGTGTGAGCCACTGCACCTGGCCCATGAGTATTTTGAACATTCACCATGCTTGGAATCTTTGGGCCTGCCACAAGTCAATGAAGCACGCTAGCCAGGTTGGTTTTTGAGTTGGTAGACTTGGTGCAGGTGCCAAGCTGCTGCATAGGAGGCTGTCCCCCGCTGATCCTCGGGCAACCTCTCCCTGGTGAAGATCTGACCATACTTCAAAAGCCTCTTGGAGTCCATCTCTCCAAGAAGCACTCTCCCTCCCTGGCCTTGCCTGTGGTTGAGTGATTTTATAATTTTATATGCAGAAAGTTGTCTGCTTTCCTGAGACCCTTGGGATGCCTGGGACCAAATCTTTGAGCCCTCTAAAGCTTTCTTTTTTTTTTTTTTTTTGAGACGGAGTCTCGCTCTGTCGCCCAGGCTGGAGTGCAGTGGCCGGATCTCAGCTCACTGCAAGCTCCGCCTCCCGGGTTTACGCCATTCTCCTGCCTCAGCCTCCCGAGTAGCTGGGACTACAGGCGCCTGCCACCTCGCCCGGCTAGTTTTTTGTATTTTTTAGTAGAGACGGGGTTTCACCGGGTTAGCCAGGATGGTCTCGATCTCCTGACCTCGTGATCCGCCCGTCTCGGCCTCCCAAAGTGCTGGGATTACAGGCTTGAGCCACCGCGCCCGGCCCCCTCTAAAGCTTTCTAATCAAAGTGTGGTCCGTAGACCAGCAGTATTGACAGTACCTCAGGGCTTGTTAGGAATGCACAATGTTAGGCTCCACTCTGGACCAATTCAATCAGACGCTAAAATCTGTGAGGATTCTAAAGGCATCAGGCACCCTGGTGTGTAAACGCCCAGGATTTTGATCAGGTAGGAGGGCCATGGCCTCAGGCAGCCGGGAGATGTCGCTGTTCCCCAGTCATTGGCGTTGTCAGGTTTTGCTACCAGCGCCAGAGGCCCCGCGTGTGGGGCTTTGTTCGCTGTGAAATCCCAGGACCACGAAAGGGTCAGGTCAGGTTTGTCATGCTACCCTTTTGTCGGCCACTCAACCTGCCCCTCCTCCCATCTCTCCCTGCCTGTTCCTGTCCTGGGTTCCCAGCGATGTTTCCAGATAGGGAAGACTGTGTGGTCCCCAAGCCCAGCCCTGCCCCAGGATCTCAGGAGAAAGCCCACAGGAGATAGTGCATCTGGCCAGGGGCAATGGCTCATGCCTGTAATCCCAGTACTTTGGGAGGCCGAGGTGGGTGGATCACTTGAGGCCAGGAGTTCGAGACCAACCTGGGCAACGTGGTGAAACCCGTCTCTGCTAAAAATACAAAAATTAGCCGAGTGTGGTGGCATGCACCTGTAACCCCAGCTACACAGGAGGCTGAAGCAGAAGAATCACTTCAACTTGGGAGGAGGAGGTTGCAGTGAGCCGAGATCGTGCCACTACACTCCAGTTTGGACAACAGAGTAAGACTGTCTCAAAAACAAAACAAAACAAAACAAAAAACCAAAAAACAAAAAAAAAACAAAAAACCAGAAGTGTATCCTACAAGGTCTCCCTCAGCCTGACTCATCAGACAAGAAGAGCTCAGACCAGCAAGGAGGGGGTGTCTACAGGGAGGACCCCCCTCGCTTGGAATCTCTGAGTTAGGGGATCTTAGTGACAACAGGACCTGCAGACACAGTGGGAAGAATTCCCATGATTTGAGTGTCCACAGGCAAAAGTCAAGGCCTGCCTGGGACTTCAGTTTCCAGTTTCTATTTTCTGTGTCAGGAGCCAGGTTATCTCATGGCCTTACTTCCCCTCTGTGGTTACAGTGCAGTTAAAGGAACCCTGATAGCTTTGACTGCAGCAAACTCAGTTTCGAGTCAGGGCCAAACGGACCTCACTCCAGACTAGAAGCAGAGTCACTGCGGTTTCCCTCCAGGGCCTGGAGCTCCCACTCTCTGGGCCTTTCCCATCTTGCCTGGTTTAGCCCCTGAACACCCAGGCCACAGAGCAGAAGGAAGAGCAGCCTCCACACCCAGGCCCCCCAGCTCCTGACTCCCCAGTGGCTGCGCCCTGTTGAAGCTGGAACCTCCTCTAAGGCCCAGAACCTGGGATCCATGGCTGAGACCTGGCTTCCTGCCTAGCTCCTGTGCCCCTGGGGTCAGCCCCAGTCACCACCACCCAATGACTCACGGAGTCCAGCTGTCCTGGATTTCCGCAGTCTAGCAGTAACATCTATGTGCCAGTCACGTAATACATATGATCTCATCTCATTCAACAACCTTGAGCCTTAGGGACACATAGTGCTCTCGTTTCATGGTGGAAGAAGCTGAGTCTTGGAGATACTGGGTAACTCATCCAATCTCATACAGATAGTACGTGGAGAGGCCAGGGTTAGGAGTGGGGCTTGCCTGCCTCCAGACAAGCTCACCTGTCCCGGAACAGTGCTATCCCTTACCCTGCCTCAGCAGCCTAGGGCTGATTTCTGCCAGCTTGATTTCCCATGGCTTGGTATCAGTAGAGTCTTTGTGGGTCCTGTGAGGTGGAGTGATAAAGGTGATGTGAGGATTTCCTATAGCAATGACAAGGACCCTGCAATGGAAGATGGCACTGCACTTTACACTCGCGCTTGTCATGGTGATAGTGACATTTCTGATTAACATCAGAACTTGGGTCTGCTGATTTCACCCGTGAACCTGGAGCCAGAAGTCCCAGGATCCCATCTGACCTCTGACCCAATTCTCACATCCTTCAGGTGAGAGATGGTTCCAGGCATGCACAAACATTCCAGAATATTAATTGATGATGAAAAGTCATCATTAATTTATTGGCATATTTTGTCTTTTATTACTGCCTCCTTCTGTCCTTTGATAATTTATCCATCAGATATCAATGTAGTAATACACATCGGGTGCTAAGTGCCGTGTTTGGTGTCCAGGAGCCAAGGAAGAGTAAAGCACAATTCAAATGAACTGATATTTATCAGGTACCGCTCTGTGCCATTCACTGAGTTGGGGGCTCCAGACATTCTGTGGACTTGCTTTGGTGCAATTTTCATCCTAGCTAGACAAGTGGGCAAACAGATAATTACACAGTGTGATATACACAGTCTATAATCGAGGTGCCTACAAGGAGCTGTGGGAGCAGAGTGGGTGAGTACTTCCCCCTGCTAAGGAGCAGGAAAGGCTTTGCTTACGATGTAACTTTTTTTGGGGGTGGCGGTTGGGGGGACAGGGTCTCACTGTCACACAGACTGGAGTGCAGTGGCATGATCTTGTCTCACTGCAAACTCTGCCTCCCAGGCTCAAGCGATTCTCCTGCCTCAGCCTCCGGAGTAGCTGGGATTACAGGTGCGCGTCACTACTGCCTGGCTAATTTTTGTATTTTTAGCAGAGACGGGGTTTCACCATGTTGGCCAGGCTGGTCTTGAACTCCTGACCTCAAATGATCCACCCCCCTCAGCCTCCCAAACTGTTGGGATTATAGATGTGAGCCACCTCATCTGGCTTCTTTTTTTTTTGAAACAGGGTCTCACTCTGTCACCCAGGCTGGAGTGCAGTGGCTTGATCTGGGCTCACTGCAACCTCTGCCTCCTGGGCTTGGGTGATTCCCCCACCTCAGCCTCCTGATTAAGCTGGGACTACAGGCACGTGCCACCATGCCAGGCTACTTTTGTATTTTTTGTAGAAACGGAGTTCCTCCATGTTGCCCAGGCTGGTCTAGAACCTGTGGGGTCAAGCAGTCCATCTGCCTCAGCCACCCAAAGTGCTGGCATTATAGACGTGAGTCACTCTGCCTGGCCAGGATGTGACTGTTAAGCTGGATCTTGAAGAAAGAGGAAAAATTAATCCAGCCTGAGCAAAGGCCTGGAGGCCTGGTTAGTGAATAGCAAATTATTTGGTGTGGCTGGAGTGAGGGTCCTCACATCTTTTTGGGCTTCAGACCTGGACCCCAGATTCAGTTGTCCAGGGTAGGGCCCAGGGTTCTGAATTTTTAATCAGGGCCTCACGTGGTTCTGGTACAGGTGTGAGGGTCCACAGACTAGGAAACCTAGGCCTGTGGTTTCAGTGGCAAGAAATGTGGATTAATCTGGAACAAGGCATTAGGGCCAAGCTATGCAGGGTGTCAAATGCCATGCTAAGGAATTTGGACCTGTCCTGTTCTCAGTGGAGACAGTCCACTGGAGGCTTTCAAGTCCTGGAGTGGTGGTTTGGAAGGCAAACATTGCCAGCAGCCTGGTGGGAGGAAGACACCTGAGAGGCTGGAGGGAAGAGGTCCAGTGAGGAAGCCTTCACAACTGTCCAGGCAAGCCATCCTGGAGGCCTGAGCTGGGGGGTTGAGGGGGCAGTGGGCAAGGGGCATGGGAGTGGGGGCACTGGATTTGAGAGGGCTCTGAAAAATGGGGCCCAGGCCTGCAGTAGATGGATGAGGAAGGTGAAGGAGAGGTTGTTAAGAATGGGCTGGGGGGCCTCAGGTGATCAGGATGCACCAGGGGGCAATGGATCGAGGGGAGGAGCAATAGAGCCAATTTGCACATGTTGAGTTTTTCACTCATGGGACCTCCAGGAGGATGTGGGTAACAGGCATTGGATCTTGTCTGAAGCTTGGAGAAGGTGGTTGGAGTTGAGGGGAGAGTTCCCCCTCCGGAGACAAAGTTCTGCTCTTTTTGCCCAGGCTGGAGTGCAATGGTGCAATCTCGACTCACCACAACCTCCGCCTCCCTGGTTCAAGTGATTCTCCTGCCTCAGCCTCCCGAGTAGCTGGGACTACAGGCATGCGCCACCACACCTGGTTAATTTTGTATTTTTAATAGAGATGGGGTTTCTCCATGTTAGTCAGGCTGGTCTTGAACTCCCGACCTCAGGTGATCCACCCACCTAGGTCTCCCAGAGCGCTGGGATTACAGGTGTGAGCCACCAAGTCCAGCTGAGCCTTTGAAGAGCAAAGAGGTATTGGAGGACTGTAAACTGCTTACGAATCTTCAGGGCACGTGGAGGCAGAATTAGAAAAAGAGGCCAGGTGTGGTGGGCCACATCTGTAAGCCCAGCATTTTGGGTGGCCAAGGTGGGAGGATTGCTTGAGGCTAGGAGTTTGAGACCAACCTGGGCAACAAAGCAAGACCCCCCCTCCCCATGTCGAAAGAAAGAAAAGAAAAGAAGGAAGAAAGAAAAGAGGCAAGAAGAACCCACTAGAAAAGTAGGCTGTTTGGCTGTTCGTCAATTTATTATCTCCACTTTGCAGATGGGGAAACTGGGACTCAGACAATTAAATAACTTGTCCATGGCCACTACGCTCATCAGGGTAAGGCTGGAGTTTTGAACCTAAGTCTCTTTGGCTCCAGTGCCCATACTCTCTTGGCTGAGTCTCCGGGAAGCAAATCCTGTCCCCAGACACAAAATAAACAGATTCAAAGACTGGGGGTGAATGGGTGGAGGTGAGGAAGATGCAGCAAAAACAATTTGCAGGAGGCCAAGTGCAATGGCTCATGCCTGTAATCCCAGCACTTTGGGAGGCCGAGACAGATGGATCTCCTGAGGTCAGGAGTTTGAGACCAGCCTGGACAATGCAGTGAAACCCCGTCTCTACTAAAAATACAAAAATTACCCTGGTGTGGGGGCAGGCACCTGTAATCCCAGGAACTCAGGAGGCTGAGGCAGGAGAATCACTTGAACCCGGGAGGCAGTTTGCAGTAAGCCAAGATCATGCCATTGCACTCCAGCCTGGGGGACAGAGTGAGACTCCATCTGAAAAAAAAAAAAGAAAAGAAAAAAAGAATAACTTGCAGGACAGAGGCAGGGGAGACCAGCACATTAAGAGAGCCTAGTTTTCATTCCTTCTCCCACTAGAACGTATTGAAGCAAATCCCAGACTTGACATTATTTCATCCATAAATATTTCAGTATGTATCTTCAAAAGATAAGGCTCTTTTTTAGACATAGTCACAACCCCATTATCACACTTCAAAAAAAAAAAAATCTAACAATAATTCCTATTAAGGGAACCTATTGAGGACAATCTGACAAGACCTCAGAATGGAAGTGGGCTTGTGTATCTTGAGCCGGCACTGTCACAAAGCCATGATAAGGAATTTAAATTTTCCCAAGATAATTACAGCCAAGGCGAACAGGGGATTGGAAATGCAGGAGATTTGAGAAGCTTGTCTGGCTCTGGAAAGAAAATGTTATAAAGGAAGAAGAGGAAGAAAAAAAAAAGACTGGAAAGGTTTACCGAGTACAAAAGACAAGACTCTCCTTTCTTTCTGACTTCCCCTTTCCTCATGCGAGGGTCTTTAGTCATAAATGAGAAATAGGAACCTGGGCTAGAGTGAAACCAAATGGATAAAAATAACACAGCAAATACAGTATTGCTAAATGCAATGAGATAGAGGCATGGGGTTTATTTCCCACCAAGGCTGTGCAAACTGCTCACTTCTTAGATAAAGGCTGTTCAGTTGCTGCTATTCAGAATCTCAGCTTCCTGAGAAGTCACGTCCATTGTTTATTAACTAGCTATTATGGACGCTGACCTTCTACTAGGCATCAAGAAATCAGATTTCTAGACCAGGTGCAGTGGCTCACACCTGTAATCCCAGCACTTTGTGGGGCCGACGCAGGTGGATCACTTGAGGTCAGGAGTTCGAGACTCAGACTAGCCAACATGGCAAAACTCCGTCTCTACTAAAAATACAAAAATTAGCCAGGCGGGCCAGGCACAGAGGCTCATGCCTTTAATCCCAGGACTTTGGGAGGCCGAGGCGGGCAGATCACCTGAGGTCAGGAGTTTGAGACCAGCCTGTCTAACATGGCGAAACCCCGTATCTACTACAAGTACAAAAATTAGCAGGACGTGGTGGCGGGTGCCTGTAATCCCAGCTACTCAGGAGGCTGAGGCAGGAGAATCGCTTGAACCTGGGAGGTGGAGGTTGCAGTGAGCCGAGATTGTGCCACTGCACTCCAGCCTGTGCGACAAAAGCGAGACTCCATCTCAAAAGAAAAAAAAAAAATAGCCAGGTGTGGTCTCTATTAAAGATACAAAAATTAGCCAGGCATGGTGGCAAGCACCTGTAATCCCAGCTACTCGGGAGACCAAGGCACAAGAATCGCTTGAGCAGTGAGCTGAGATCGTGCCACTGCACTCCAGCCTGGGCAACAGAGTGACTTTGACTTTGGCTCTCAAAAAAAAAAAATATAGTAATCTATTATATATATAGACCTAGAGTAGATAGATAGATAGATAGATAGATATGTCCAACTCCTCCGATGAAATTGCTCTGTGGACCTTGGACAACTTCCTTGACTTACTCAAGCTGTCTTTAAAGCTAAGGTATTAGACTATGAAGACCTCATCGGTTTCCTTTAAGGATCTGAGCTTCTCTGATTCACTGCAATACTTAGCTAAAACAGTGCCTTACTTCCTAGGCGGTTTAGGAAAGCCTTACTAGGATTTGGCGCTCATGGTTACACTGCATTCTGCAAAAATGCTTGGATTGGCCGGCTGTGGTGGGGCTCACACCTGTAATCCCAGCCACTTTTGTTGGTGTTCGTGGCGGGGTGATCACCTGAGATCAAGAGTTCAAGAAGCAGCCTTGGGCCAACATGGCTGTTTAAACTCTTCTTTCTTTTGTCTCTACTAATAAAACAAAAAATTAGCCAGCATGTGGCGGGGGTTAATCCCAGCTACTGTGTTGTTTGTGTTTGTGTATGAGAATCGCTTTGAACCTTAGTTGTTTGGCAGAGGTGCAGTGTGTCTTTGTTGTTGCCTTTACTCCTGGCGACAGAGGTGAGGCTCTGCTATAAAAAAAAAAAAGAGGGGCGGGGCGCGGTGGCTCAAGCCTGTTATCCAGCCTTTGGGAGGCCGAGACGGGGGGATCATGGGGAGGGTCAGGGAGATCGAGGACCATCCTGGGCTAACACGGCTGAAACCCCGTCTCTTTACTAAAAAATTAACAAAAACTAGCGGGCGAGGTGGCGGGGCGCCTATAGTCCCAGCCTACTTGGGAAGGGCTGAAGGCCAGCGAGAATGCCGCCGTAAACCCGGGGAGGCCAGAGCGCTTGGCCAGTGAGCTTTAGATCGGGCACTGCACCTCCAGGGCCTGCGCGCCACAGAGCGAGACTCCGCTCTCAAAAAAAAAAAAAGAATACTTGGCTAACCTCGATGACGGATGCCATGGAGATGCCATGTGTTGATTATGCAGGTTCATGCTACAAAATCACCCAGCATTGCTCTTGGCTGATCCCCCAGAGGAAATCCGAAAGGCAGCACTACGTGAGGTCTCTGGAAATGGACAGTGGATGCAGAGCATGTGGAAACTGCACAGAGCCATCCACAGATGGAGCTGGCTGCCTGAGGCCCAGGCAGCAAATTGAAGAAATACGTTGAGACGACAGCCCAGTGTGGTATTTTTGTTGTTTTAATGGCAGGTAAAGGGGTTGATGGACAGTGACCAGGGATGTGGGACTGAGATGGAGCTAAAGGGAAGGGGGCTGTGAAAGGAGTTGCCATATGTTGCTGGGATTCTGGGACTTTGACCTGGGGAACTGCATTTGAGCAGAGTCTTAAGAACTTGAGATTGGAGGGGAGCCAGAGGAAGATGCAGAAGAACTTGAACCAGAAAGGGCAGGGGAGAAACAAAACAGACCCCATCCTGGGCCAGAAGAGAAGCCCTCTTCTGACACCTTGCCCTCTGTCCGGCTCATCATCACGTGAGGAAGGAGGGGCTGTGTGGCTCATGGCTCCAGCTGCTCTGATTTCTTTCTTCAGTTCCTCCTCGGTGCTCTGTTCTTTCTCCCTGCACGGCCTCTGCTGTGTCCTCTCCCTGGAAGGCAGCTCTTTCTCCCGATCAACTTCCACTCAGACCGTAGCTTAAATCTATTGCCTCCAGGAAGCCCTCCTTGGCCTTCTGATAAGACAAACCACTTCATTTTAAGTCCTTACGTCATTATTATAGTGCTCCTCACTGTTATCATTCTTAAAGTATTTATGTGATTTCATCATTCTTTAATGTATTTAATGAATTTATGTGTATTATGTGATTTTTTTTTTTGTTTTTTTTTTTGAGACGGAGTCTCGCTCTGTCGCCCAGGCTGGAGTGCAGTGGCCGGATCTCAGCTCACTGCAAGCTCCGCCTCCCGGGTTTACGCCATTCTCCTGCCTCAGCCTCCCGAGTAGCTGGGACTACAGGCGCCCGCCACCTCGCCCGGCTATTTTTTTGTATTTTTTTTTAGTAGAGACAGGGTTTCACCATGTTAGCCAGGATGGTCTCGATCTCCTGACCTCGTGATCCGCCTGCCTCGGCCTCTCAAAGTGCTGGGATTACAGGATTGAGCACCGCGCCCGGCGTATTATGTGATTTATGTGTTTCTAAAAAAATGTCTAATTTTGAAATAATATCAAGCTTTTAGAAAAGTTGCAAGAATAATACAAAAAACTCCATTGGCTGGGGGCGGTGGCTCACGCCTGTAATCCCAGCACCTTGGGAAGCCCAGGCGGGTGGATCTCTTGAGCCCAGGGGTTCAAGACCAGCTTAGGCAACATAGTGAGACCTCATCTTTACAAAAACCAAAATAAGCAAATTAGCTGGGTGTGATGGCATGAGCCTGCAGTCCCAGCTACTTGGGAGGTTACGGTGGGAGGACTGCTTGACCCAGGAGTTCAAGGCTGCAGTGAGCTATGACTGTGCTGCAGCACTCCAGCAAGACCCTGTATCTAAAAAAAATTTCAAAAATTAAATAATTTAAATTAAATTAATTTTATTTATGTATTTATGGAGATAGGGTCTCACTCTGACAACCAGGCTGGGGTGCAGTGGCACAATCTCAGCTCACTGCAGCCTCAGCTTTCAGGGTTCAGGTACTTCTCCCACCTCAGTCTTCTGAGTAGCTGGAACTCCAGGAGTGCACCACTATATCCAGTTAATTTTTTGTGTATATATATACATATTTTTTAATTATTTTTTTTGAGACAGAGTCTCGCTCTGTCACCCAGGCTGGAGTGCAGTGGTGCAATTTCAGCTCTGCCTCCTGGGTTCACGCCATTCTCCTGCCTCAGCCTCCCAAGTAGCTGGGACTACAGGCACTTGCCACCATGCCCAGCTAATTTTTTGCATTTTTAATTTACAAGTGTGAGCAATCGTGCCTGGCTTAAATTAACTTTAGCTTAATTAAATAAATTAAATTTTATTCAATTTTTAAAATTAAATAAAATAAAATAAAATAAAAGAACTCCTGGCTGGGTGGGGTGGCTCACTCGTCTAAGCCCAGCACTTTTGGAGGCCAAGGTGGGTAGATCACTTGAGCCCAGGAGTTCAAGACCAACCTGGTCAACATGGTAAAACCCCGTCTCTACAAAAAAGTACAAAAAATTAACTGGGCATGGTGGTGCACACCTGTAGTCCCAGAGACTTGAGAGGCTGAGATGGGAGGGTCTCTTGAGCCCACGAAGTGGAGGCTGCAGTGAGCTGAGATTGCGCCACTACACTCCAGCCTGGACGACAGAGCGAAACTCTGTCTCAAAAAAAAAACAACAAAAAATTTTTTAAAACTCCCAGATTCAACAATTGTTAACATTTTGTCATGTTTCCTTTGTGATTCTCTCACCCCATCTCTTCATATATATGTATATGTATAGATTATATGTAATCACAATTACATACACGTAATACATGACTGTTATTCTGAACCTCTTAAGCGTAATTTGCAGATATCTTGCTCCTTTACCCCTAAATATTTAAGCATTATTTCCCAAGAACAAGATCATTCACTTACACAGCCACAGTTGTATAAATGATCTAATTTTTGGAATAACATCTGTTTTGACTTAAATGTAGGTTCCATGAGGGTGCAGCAGTATCTTGCTTTTCACCCATGTGTGTGTCTCCTAGCATAGTGCTTGGTGCATAGCTGGGACTCAAAATACTTGTTGAATGTACGAGAATTCCTGAATTCCAAGGGCTTGCCATTAATATGGTATTCTTGCCCAGCAGCCAGCTTTCTCACTCAGCCCACTGTGCGTGTTGGATGGGGTTGGGTGTTCAGACTTGTCCTGTCCATCTCTCTCTCAGTGGGGAATCAGGATCCCATCAAGGTAAATCAGTGCCTGAAGATTTGGCTTCTGTTATTTCTGTCAAATCCTCTCCAGCCAGCTCTGACCCTTGCTGAGCTACATTCCTTTTTTTTTTTTTTTCTGAGATGGAGTTTTGCTCTTGTGTCCCAGGCTGGAGAACAGTGGCGTGATCATGGCTCACTGCAACCTCTGCCTCCTGGGTTTAAGTGATTCTCCTGCCTCAGCCTCCCGAGTAGCTGGAATTGCAGGCATGCGCCACCACCCCTAGCTAATTTTTGCATTTTTAGTAGTGATAGGGTTTCATCATGTTGGCCAGGCTGGTCTAGAACTCCTGACCTCAAGTGATCTGCCTGCCCTGGCCTCCCAAAATGCTAGGATTATAGGCATGAGCCACCGTGCCTGGCCCTGAGCTATATCCTTGACTGGCAGCTGCCTCTCCTCTGGCTCAGTGGCACCTATTAGCCATCACACCCAGTTAATTGACCCCATGAGAGAGTTCTGGCAAAGGCAGCTGAAATGCTGGCCAATCTTCCCAGGCAGTTGCCTCTGTGAGGTACTGGCCTCAGCCTTGGAAACTGCCCTCTGTGCCCTTGGTCCACCAGGTGCTTCGGTCTACCTTACCGCCTGTGTTATGCTCTCCTGTTAGGATGTCGTAGCTCTTAGTACAGACGAGGCCAATGGAGGGCATGATGTACTCAGGGAAAGTAGGAGCTGGGGCCCACAGCCCACAGAATCCTGAGTTGGAGAGGCTTTTAGATATCAGGTAGGACAGTGGTTTTCCAAATGTGGCCCTCAGTCAGCACCATCCATGCCTCCTGGGCACTTGGTAGATGTGCCCCACCCCAGCTCTATTGAATCAGGAGCTGATTAGGGCAGGGCACAACTGCCTGTGTTTTAATCAGCCCTTCAGGAGGTTCAGATGCATGCTCAGGTCTGCAACCCTTTGCTTTAGGCCTACCCTGCAGTTTTCAGGGTGGGGGTGGGGGGTTCACTCTGCTCCCTCCTCTCACATAGCACATTCTCTGCTCGTTGTTGCCCATCTGCAGCTACCGGCTTTTTAAAACAATGTTTTCAGAATAAAAAATAAGCTTATCACAGAGTTATTACATTACCATGGCAACCTGGCAGCTGACTAGACAGAAGCAGGTAGCACAACTGCCTTGGGGTCTCAGTGGCACTAAAGTAATCGTGGATTTTTGCTCTGTGGGCTGTTCTGCCTATGCACAGCTTCGTTTCTCTTGTCTTTTCCCCCTTTTTTCTCCTCTTTTCTGTTTGGACCCTTATTCCTCTCTCATCTCATCAGGAGCAACAAGTGTTCTCATTGTTTTAGATTTTCCAAGAGGCTGCCACATCTGACCTCTCCTTTGAAACTAACAATAACCCCAGGAGGTAGCTGGTATGAGCAGGGCTGTTTGACTGCGTTTTTTGTTTATTTTTTTAGATGGAGTTTCGTTCTTGCTGCCCAGGCTGGACTGTAATGGCACAGTCTTGGCTCACTGCAACCTCCGCCTCCCGGGTTCAAGCGATTCTCCTGCCTTAGCCTCTTGAGTAGCTGGGATGACAGGCATGCGCCACCATGTCCAGCTAATTTTGTGTTTTTAGAAGAGATGGGTTTCACCATGTTGGTCAGGCTAGTCTTGAACTCCTGACCTCAGGTGATCCACCCTCCTTGGCCTCCCAAAATGCTAGGATTACAGGTGTGAGCCACCTCGCCAGGCCTTGACTGTGTTTTTAACCTCATCAAAATGTTGTATTAAAATTTTCTTGAATTGATTGATTTATATTTCAAGAAGGAATATGCACAGAAGGCAAAATTCAAAAGGTACGAAATGGTGCATGTTCAGAGTAAGTCTCTGCATGATTCTGTGTCCAGGTCTCCTCCCTGGGGTGGGGGTCCCATGATCTGTTTCTTGTGCTTCCTTACTGGCTTGCTGAGACAGTCTACACACATAAAAGGTTTTTTTAAAAAAAACCTTCTTTCACCTTTGTTATTTACACAAATGGCAGGTTCCATCCCCACTGCTCAGTACCTTGCTTCCTTCATGCAGTCTGTCTTAGGGATCCTTCTCCAGTGTTTAGAGTTGCCTTATGCGTTTTATTTATTAATTTAATTAATTTTTTAAAAATTTGAGACAGTCTCGCTCTGTTGTCCAGGTTGGAGTACAGTGGTGCGATCTTGGCTCACAGCAACCTCTGCCTCCCAGGTTCAAGTGATTCTCATGCCTCAGCCTCCGAGTAGCTGGGATCACAGGTGAGCACTAATTTTGTATTTTTAGTAGAGATGGGATTTCACCATGTTGACCAGACTGGTCTTGAACTCCCAACATCAAATGATCTGCCCGCCTTGGCCTCCCAAAGTGCTAGGATTTCAGGCATGAGCCATTGCACCCAGCCGCCTTGTGCTTTTTAATAGTCTATTCCATAGCATAGATGTATTATCATTTAAGCAGTCCCCTGTTGATAAATATTTGGGTTGCTCCTAGTCTTTTGCTATTTTCATCCTCATTTAACAGCTAGAAAAGCTGTGATTCAGAGAGAGACATGAACTGTGAAAGTTCCCAAAGCAAACGTTGGCATCTTCAGGCATTGCTTAGCTACAGAATGTAAGAAAAAAGGAAGAGATGACTGACCCCTGACTTAGAGAAAAGACAGAGCCATCCAGGGACCCAATTTCCTCTTCTGCCACACTAGTGTCTTAACTAGTTCAGTTAAATTCTTCTAACATTGCCTGATAAGTAATTAATCATTTATGGAAGTATTTTAAATCTGTCTTCCTTGCTAGACAGTAACCTTTGTCAGGCCAGCGACTATGTTTTCCTCACTCCTTCATCCCTAGGAAGGACTACACTCCTAGCAGGTACTGAGCATATAGTAGGTGCTCAATAAATACCTGTTAAATGAATGAACGAATGGATCAGGATTGTGTGTGGTTAAGACAGTGGACTTAGAGATCTCGCTTTAGAGATCCTGGGTTTCACAGTTATTATTATGTAATCCTAGATCTATCATTCAACTTCTCAATACCTCCATTTCCTTAGGTGTGACATGGAAATGCTCCCTTGGGATTGCCGGATCAGGTGAGCAAATGCTGGCCAGGTATCCATCACAGGGCCTGTGTGCAGTGAGGCCTCAGCCATTTCTCCTAAGCCAGAGCTTCTTCCAACATCATATGCTGCCTGGAAATTCTGATGAAGGAACCGAAGAATCTTCAAGGCGGAGGTAATTTGAGCTGGGCCCTGAAGGAGGAGTAAGATTCCAGCTTATGTGGCCAGGGCCAGATTTCTTTACTGAGTTCATCCAACTACAAAATGGAGATGATGACACCCAGTTTCTGTCTCCCTCTGGGAGCGCTGGTCTGGCTTAAAGTCTCTCAAGAGGAAAAACATCATACAATTAAAAGGCACCATCGTTACTCAACTGGAAAAGTGCCCTCCTGGGACAAGTGATTCTGCTTGTGCTGTGTATGTTTGGATATTTGGTGTGGATTTAACCCAGGGCGTCAACTGTGCTGTCACTTAGAGCTAAGTGTAATGGGGCACTTAGTAAATGTGGAGGTAAATAAAGCCGTCCAGATGCTGGATGTGGATGAGCTTTGTGCTGCCTCTGGGACTGAAGTGCTTTAGAGAGATGAAGTTCTGGAGTCTCTTCTTGATGGGCACTGGGAGTGTAAGACCCAGCTTGGGCCTTTGCTGCTGCTGTACCCTTCTGCTGGAGACTAAAAGACACCTATTCTGGGAAGCCTTCCCTGATCACCAAGACAGAGTCTGATGTTCTGGGTTTTTCTGTCACCCCACACACTTCTCATAATATCCTGTTGTCTTAGTTTGTTTCTCTGCCCATCTTCCCCAACCAGAGCCCAAGATATTGCCCCTAGGATTTTTCTGACATACAGTTGGTGCTCAACAAGCATCTGCTGAATGAAGCTTTTCAGTTTTCACAACCGTGGGAAATGTTGAGTCTCAAGAACAGATCAAGGCGTTTGATTTTCCTGGGAAGGGTAGATCCTATGTGGTTTCGGCATGTGATCCCTCTTCTGATGGAAATTCTGTTTGATGCCCTCTCTAATAAGCCCAGGGTGGAAACGTGAGCCTATCCTCCTTTGCAGCAGACCTGAGCCCTGCAGATTTACAGATATCTGAGTGTGGAATCCAGCCCTGAGTCCCTACCTTGTAGAAAGCAGGAGGAGAGCAGGCCTTGAACAACTGAAGTTGCTTATCTGCTATGAACCTCCTGGATGCCCAGAGAAAGAATCCAGAACGTGGCGAGTCTCCACTA
Source organism: Rhinopithecus bieti (assembly GCF_001698545.2). Taxonomy (NCBI): domain Eukaryota; kingdom Metazoa; phylum Chordata; class Mammalia; order Primates; family Cercopithecidae; genus Rhinopithecus; species Rhinopithecus bieti. The sequence continues at coordinate 628,833 of NW_016819573.1, forward strand.
CTGCCTGGGCCCTGTTGGCTCAAAGATGAACCTGTTGCTGGCCTTTCTGGCACATGGAGAATGTCCCCACTGCCCAGAGAGGCCCCTCCTGGTGGTCCTGCATTCTGGATTCAGTGGGATCCACCACACTCAGCATTCTTGGCTTCATGCTGGAGCTGAGCATAAGGCGAGAAGGAGTTGCTGGGAATACCGTGATACCTGGCTCAGGCAGGAACCACCCAAGTCAGGTGTGATAAGATCTTGGACTGAGAGCCACCTGCTCTGAACAAGGCCCTGGACTCTGGACTTACCACCATCTCTGACCAACCCTTCCAGCTGGTCTTTCTGCCTCTGGATTCAGAGTCTGGAGTCGGACTTCTGGCTGGTCATGGTTAGGTCCAGTGTCCATGCTCCAGCAGGAATTGAGGGGAGCGTGTCCACCCCATTTGTCTGCATTTATCTCCCTGCTTCTTGTGATTCCCACAATGGGGGCTCAGATGCTGGGCAGCCCAAGTGACAAATACTAGCAGGGTTCCCCTTCTATGAACTTGATATTCTCTTCTGGAGGGCTCCATCTCCCAGGCCCATCTCTGCCCCATGCGGTGTCTGCTGAGGTGCCTGGGTCTGGAGAATCCACTTCCAAGATAGTTTCTTTGTTCAAAAAATGTTTTATTTCTTAATTTTTATTTGAGACGGAGTCTCATTCTGCCACCCAGGCTGGAGTGCAGTGGTGCGATCTCAGCTCACTGCAACCTCCGACTCCCTGGTTCAAACGATTCTCCTGTCTTAGCCTCCTGAGTAGCTGGGATTACAGGCACACACAACCAGCTAATTTTTGTATTTTAGTAGAGACGGGGTTTCACCATGTTGGCCAGGCTGGTCTCGAACTCCTGACCTCGTGATCTGCCTGCTTTGGCTTCCCAAAGTGCTGGGATTACAGGCGTGAGCCACTGTGCCTGGCCCAACATTTTAAAACGAAAAATTAAAACATATACAAAAAAGCCAAAAGAATTGTTCAAAAAACACTATACCCACCATCTATTAGGTTGGAACAAAAGTAACTGTGGTTTTTGCCAATCCTTAACCTAACAGATTCTATGCTTCACTTTCATTCTGCCACATTTACTTTATCACACGTATCCATCTCTCCACCACCCCGAGGCGGCTGCTTCTCTCTTGGGTCTGATGCCTGATGCTCCTTGCACTCTTTCTCCCTATGTGGCCTGGGCTTCTCACAGCTCGGTGGTCTCTGGGTAGTCATTCTTTTTACATAGTGGCTGATTTCCAGGCCAGTTCAACACCATGCTTTAAACTGACACATCATCTCTTCCATAGTTGTCTACTGCTCAAAGCAGTCACTGGGTAGAAGAGCATGTGGGATGGGGAATACCAGCCATCCTTAGGATAAATAGTCAGCTGCAAAGGGTGGTCAGTGGAGCCTTGAAAAGGAGGTATTGGGGCTTGGTGTGGTGGCTTACGCCTGTAATTCCAGACCTTTGGGATGCCAAGGCAGGTGGATCGCTTGAGCTCACGAGTTAGAGACCAGCCTAGTTAACATGACAAAACCCCATCTCTATCAAAAATACAAAAATTAGCCGGGTGTGGTGGCACATATCTATTGTGCCAGCTACTCAGGAGGCTGAGGTGGAAGGATTGCTTGAGCTGGGGAGATGGAGGTTGCAGTGAGCTGAGATCATGCCACTGTACTCCAGCCTGGGAGACAGAGTGAGTCCCTGTCTCAAAAAAAAAAAGAAAAAATGAAAAGACAGAAAGAGGGAAGAAGGGGAGGGGAGGAGAGGGGAAGG
>NW_016819573.1:631319-667898 GCF_001698545.2 Rhinopithecus bieti
GAAGGAAGGAGGGAAGGGAAGGGAAGGGAAGGGGAGGGAAGGGTGGGAGGGACTGGGGCTAAGTCCTAAAGAAAGAGAATGAACCTGTCTTGTGGAGAGCCAGAAGAGAGCATTATAGACAGAGAGACCAACAAAGGCAATGACTTGAAGTGGAAAAGCGAATCTTGTGCCTCTACTTTCCCTTTTCCACATCCATATCTAGCCCATCATTCGGGACCCACATGGAGCTGCCTCCCCCACGAAGCCTTCCTCAATACTTCAGTCCCTGCTGATCCTTCCCCTCTTCCTAGAGCCTTCATGTGTGTACACTCATCTGACTTGCACAGGAAGGCTGGGTAGTGCAAAGGTTATGCATGCAGTCTCTGCGAGGCCTTAGGGAAGTTGCTTAACTTTTCCAGCCTTAGGTTTCTTCACCTGTAATGCCTACTTCATAGGGGTGCTGGGGGAGAATATTGATATGTGTAAAGTGCTTGGCACCTTTACACATATGAATATGCAATAAACAGCAGCTACAGTTAATACAAAACTGGCTCACTCGGTCAAGTGTGACTCTAAGAAAGTATTTTTCAGAGCAGAGGTTATGGCTTTTTTGGATTTTTCCTTCATTGTGCAATCACTGTGCCTTGCATAGATATTAGGATAGAAATAAGCCTGCCACAAAGCTCTCCACCGTGCTGTGGTGCTTATGGAGCCATGCAGGGCACAGAGACAGCAAAACTCAGTTGCAGGCCACTAGGAGCTTCTAGAGAGTGAGCAAGTAGCTGTGCCTGTCACTGGGCCTGCAGCAGTCACTCGGGCGATCTTTTACATTTGGATACAGAGAGTAACAGGTTTCAAAGCACCTGCACACTCGGATTAGCATGCAGGGGCTGCTCTAACAAAGCCCCACAAACAGAGTAGTTTAAACAACAGATATTTACTTTTTCCCAGTTCTGGGGGCTAAGAATCTGAAATCAAAGTGTCGGTGGCACCATCTGAGGACTGTGAGGAGCCTGTCCTATGCCTCTTGCCTAGCTTCTGGTGGCCTGCTGGCCATCTGTGGTGTTCCTTAGCTGTAGAGGCATCGTCCTGATATCTAACTTCATGTTCACATGACGTTCTATGTGTGCATCTGTGTCCATGTTCCCCCTCTTTTATTTTTTTTTTTTATTTTTTATTTTTTATTTTTTTTTGAGGCAGAGTCTCACTCTGTCGCCGGGGCTGGAGTGCAGTGGCCGGATCTCAGCTCACTGCAAGCTCCGCCTCCCGGGTTTACGCCATTCTCCTGCCTCAGCCTCCCGAGTAGCTGGGACTACAGGCGCCCGCCACTTCGCCTGGCTAGTTTTGTATTTTAGTAGAGACGGGGTTTCACCGTGTTAGCCAGGATGGTCTCGATCTCCTGACCTCGTGATCCGCCCGTCTCGGCCTCCCAAAGTGCTGGGATTACAGGCTTGAGCCACTGCGCCCGGCCCCCCCTCTTTTAAAATAAATTATTCTCGTTCTTAGAGACAGGGTCTTGCTCTGTCACCCAGGCTGGAGTGCAGAGGTGAGATCGTAACTCACTTCAGCCTCCAACTCCTGAGCTCAAGCGATCCTCTCATCTCAGCCTCCCAAAGTGCTGGGATTACGGACAAGAGCCATCGTGCCCTGTCAAAATTTCCCCTTTTTATAAGTATCGCAGTCATACTGGATTAGGGACTACCCTAACACTCTCATTTTAACTTGATTACCTTTGTAAAGCTCCTATCTCCAAATAAGATCCCATTGCGAGATACTGGGGGTTAGGGCTCAAACACAGCTTTTTGGAGGGACACAATTCAACCCAGAAAACACTCTACTCACTCACACCCCGCAGTGAGTCCAGGGCAAGTACAAAGTCCCGTCCTAAACATGTGCACCCTGCAGGACTCAGTGTAACCCCCTCATCTATTCTTATGCCCCAAGCCATTTCTCACTACCCAGCCTTTCCACTTACCCATCGTGCTTTTTCCTCCTTCTCTTTGCCTGGCAAAGTCCTCCTCATTCTTTATTTCTTTTCTTGAGATGAAGTATCACTTTGTTGCCCATGCTGGAGTGCAGTGGTGCAACCTCGGCTCACTGCAACCTCTGCCTCCCAGGTTCAAGCAATTCTCCTGCCTCAACCTCCCAAGTAGGTGAGACTGCAGGTGCACACCACCATGCCTGGCTAATTTTTCGGGTATTTTTTGTAGAGACGGGGTTTCATCATGTAGACCAGGCTGATCTCAAACTCCTGGGCTCAAGCAATCTGCCCACCTAGCTTCCCAAAATGCTAGGATTATAGACGTGAGCCACCACTCCTGGCCTCATTCTTCATTTCTTACCAGAAATGGGTTCTCCTCAGGGACGTCTTCCCTGATCACCTCTCTTGATTGTATCTCCCATGTTATTGCGTCTCTCATGGTTCCCCCTTCTTCCTTCCCAACACGTCTCTTGGTTTTTAAGTGTACATTTATCTGTGTGAATGACTAGTGGGGGTGACACATTGACCCCTAGTCTATAAGCACAATCAGGGTAGGGACACACCTACTCACCATTGTCTTCCCAGTTGCATAGTGCATGATCCAGAGTAGAAACTCCATAAATATTTGTTAAATGAATAAATCATGCATTTTGGGTCCCCCGTGCCACCTCACATAGTATGGGATTAGTGAATGTTGAGTGAATTGTCTTCCTAGAGAGTGAATTTGTTTAGGGCAAGATATAGGTCTCTTTTTGTTTTTTTTGAGTCTCTGGTATCTAACCTCTGTTCCTTGATCCTCTATGTATGTTATCTAGGCTGCATAACCAATTATCCTAAGACTTAGGAGTTTAAAACAATAACATTTAGTATTTCACAATTTCTGTGAGGCAGGCATTCAAGTGATGTTGCCAGGTGTTTCTGGCTCAAGGTTGCTCTTGAGTTTATATTGAAGATTTTGGCCAGGCCACAGTCATTCGAAAGCTTGACTAGGACTGCTGGAGCCACTTGGCTCATACACACGGCTGGCAAGTTAGAGCTGGTTGTTGGCAGGCAGCTCAGTTACTCCCCATGTGAGCCTCTCCATAGGACTGCTTGAGTGTCCTCACAACACGGACTCCCCATGAGTGATCCTGACAGAGCAAAGAGGAAGTTCCAATGTCTTTTATGACTTTATCTTGGAACTCGTGCTCCAAGATTTCCGCAATATCCTGTGGGTTATAGTTGTCAGTCCTTTTCATGGTGGGAGGTGACTACGGAGGGGTATGGATACTAGCAGCCAAGAATCACCGGGGTTGATGGAGGAGGCTGGTTATCACACTCTCATCTAGGTTCCTTTTTCTCCTACTACTTGGTCCCCACCCCTTCTTAATCATGGAACACTGTTTTTGGCCTTCAAAAAACTTATCCTGTTATATGATTACACATTCATTTAATTAGTCTGTCTCCTTCCAACAGACTGTAAGCACCACAAGGGCAGAGACTGTATGTGTCTGGTTTAGCACTGTGTCCTCAGTTACCAGCACAAAGCATAGAGTAGGCGCTCCGTGAATGCTTTTTGAATGAATTATAATGATTTGCTTCTGTCTGAATTACAAGAGGTGTTTTTGTTTGTCTCCTCTCTGCATTGTAGGCTCCTAGCTCAGGACCTGGCATAAAATTAAGGAAATGAGTGTGAGAAACACTTTTGAAATGGTGACAATACATTCATATTAACATTTTGCAGGACATCTGCACACCCGTTTTAGCTCACCAGCTACCAGTTGTGACTGTGCTCTGCTCTGGGAGATGGCTTAGCTTTGCATAGGACAAAATTCTAATCTACTTTCGCGCAGTTCTTAGGAATTTGTTACAATGAGACGGGCCAGGCTATACAGCCCATTGCTATGAATAAGTAACTTTTTTTTTTTTTGAGGCAGAGTCTCATTCTGTCGCCCAGTCTGGAGTGCAGTGGCGTAATCTCGGCTCACTGCAACCTCTGCCTCCCGGCATCAAGCGATTCTCTTGCCTCAGCCTCCCAAGCAGCTGGGATTACAGGCGCCCACCACCATGCCTGGCTAATTTTTGTATTTTTGGTAGAGACGGTGTTTCACCATGTTGACCAGGCTGGTCTCGAACTCCTGACCTCAAGTGATCCGTCCGCCTCGGCCACCCAAAGTGCTGGGATTACAGGCGTGAGCCACCGTGCCCAGCCCCTAGAAATAATTTCTTTTGTTTCAATTAAAAAAAAAATGTGCTGAAACGAGCTGAGTGATATAGCAGCTTAAAGAATTGACAAGTTCTGGATTTCGTTTCCCCAAACCTCTTTGTACAGCTCAAACCCACAGAACAGGGACAAAAGTCGACAAAACCCAGCGGAAAGCAGGCAACGCGGTCGGAACAGAGCCCGTTGGTTGCTCAGTGCGCGTCACTTCCGGGACTCAGGGTCGCGGGGAACTACTTCCGGGGGAGCAGCGCGGCGGCGCGGCAGGTGAGTGTAGTGGCCTCGCGGCGGGGCGGGAAGCGAGAGAGAGCTGTGCTTGGCTCAGCGGTCTGGCTTTTCCGGCCGGCGTGTTCCCAGCGGCGCCGCTCGGCGGGCCAGGCTGTCGCTCCGCTCAGGGCCTGAATAAGTTCCCGCGGCGGTCGTTCAAAAGTTACTTCCGGAGGGGAGTTTGAGCCCCCCCGGTAGGCGGAGGGCCTCGCCTGGTGCAGCCCTGCGCTGTCGTGCGGAGGCTGGACCAGAACCCAGGGCTCCTCATGGCCTGGTCCGGGCCTTTCCTTCCACGGGTGGAGCAGTAGGAGAACCCTGAGCTCCAGAGTGAGTCTGGTCAGGGTTGGAATCCATATGGCTGTGTTACCGTGGGCAAGTCACGGTTCTTCTCTGGCCCTCAGTTTCGTCCTCTAAAACGGACATACGCTCTTGTACTGCTGGTAAAGCGAGGTGGTGAATGTAAAGCCCTTAGTAGGTGCACAGTGCATGTTTGTTGGACGAATTCATTTTAAGAGAAGCGAGAAATGAATATAAGAAACACTTTTAAAATGGTGACAACACATTTAGATTAATAATTATATTTTGCAGGGCATCTGCACACCAGTTTCAGCCCACTGGCTACCAGTGTGACTTTGCCCAGAGAAGTGGCTTAGCTTTGCATTCTAATCTAGTTTTGCGCAGTTCTTAGGAATTTGTTATAATGGGACGGGCCAGGCTATACAGCCCATTGCCATAAAGCGGTAACTTACTTTCTTTTTTTTTTTTTTTTTTGAGACGGAGTCTCGGGCCTCTGTCGCCCAGGCTGGAGTGCAGTGGCCGGATCCTCAGCTCACTCAAGCCTGCCTCCCGGGTTTACGCCATTCTCCTGCCTCAGCCTCCCGGAGTAGCTGGGACTACAGGGCGCCGCCACCTCCCCGGCTCGTCGCTCGTTTTTTGTATTTTTTAGTAGAAAGACGGGGTTGTCACTGTGTTAGCCAGGATGGTCTCGACTCCTGACTCGTGATCGCGCCCGTCTCGCCTCCCAAAGTGCTGGGATTACAGGCTTGAGCCCCACCGCGCACCGCCCTTACTTTCTTTTTTTTTTTTTTTTTTTTTTTTGCAGACGGAGTCTCGCTCTGTCACCCAGGCTGGAGTGCTGTGGCCGGACCCGGGTTCACGCCATTCTCCTGTCTCAGCCTCCCGAGTAGCTGGGACTACAGGCGCCGCCACGTCGCCCGGCTAGTTTTTTGTAGTTTTAGTAGAGACGGGGTTTCACCGTGTTAGCCAGGATGGTCTCGATCTCCTGACCTCGTGATCCGCCCGTCTCGGCCTCCCAAAGTGCTGGGATTACAGGCTTGAGCCACCGCGCCCGGCCCTTACTTTCTTTTTTAAAAAAGCCATTCTATGTATTTATTTAGAGACGGAATCCCTCTGTCACCCACGCTGAAGGGCAGTGGCGGGATCTCGGCTCGCTACAACCTCCGCTTCTTGGATTCAAGCGATTCTCCTGCCTCAGCTTCCTGAGTAGCTGGGATTACAGACGTGTGCCACCACGTGTGGCTAATTTTTGTAGAGAAAGGGTTTCACCATGTTGGCCAGACTGGTCTCAAACTCCCGACCTCAGGTGATCCACCCGCCTCGGCCTCCCAAAGTGTTGGGATTACAGGTGGGAGCCACCACACACAGCTTTTTTTTCTTTTTAATTAAAAAGAAAAAAAAGTTCAAATAGAGATGGAGTCTCACTATGTTGCCCAGGCTGGTCTCGAACTTCGGAGGCAAGATATCCTCTCTCCTGGATCTCCCAAAGTGTTTGGGATTACCAACGTGAGCCACTGTGCCCGGCCTAAAACAGTAGCTTCTGGCACTGGTTTCTACTCCCCAGTCTGTTTTCAGTTGAATTTCAGTTGAATTTTCACAACAGAATTTAAAGTTACTTCATTAGAAGCCAAGAATGGCCTACTAGCACAGTACACAACGTTGGGAGATGGTAAGGCCTGTGGCAGTTGTGAAATCTGAGTTTTTCAGTCTTAAGAGAAGATTTAGTATTTGCTAAGTCTTGAGCTCACTTGTCTCAGTGGTTATTTGTTTTGAAATGTTGACCCATTCTTTTTTTCCCCAGTAACATTTTTGTTTTAGAATAATTTTAGATTTACAAAGTTATCGCAAAGATACTTCAGTGAGTGCCCATGTAGCCTACATTTCCCCTATTATTAACATCTTACATGTTGTCACAATTACTGAACCAATATTGATACATTATTATTAACTCTAATCTGTACTTTATTCATATTTCCTTAGTTTTCCCTAATGTCATTTTCTGTCCCAGTATTATCCAGGGCACCCTATTACATTTAGTCATCGTATCTCCTTAGGCTCCTCTTCTCTGTTTCCTTCCTAAAACTTTCCTTGTTTTAGATGAACTTGAGGGTTTTGAAAATAGTACTGACTGGTCAGATATTTTGCAGAAGGACCTTTAATTAGGATTTGCCTGTTTTTGACATGAGTAAGATCAGGGTAGTAGGTTTTGGGGGAGGAGGACCACTGATAGGGTTTGGCTGTGTCCCCACCCAAATCTCATCTTGAATTGTAACTTCCATAATCCCCACATTTGAGAGGGACCTGATGGGAGGTCATTGAATCATGGGGGTGGGTTTTTCCCATGCCATTCTCCTGATAGGAAGTCTCAGGAGATCTGATGGTTTTATAAAGGGCAGTTCCCCTGCACACGCTTTCTTGCCTGCCGTCACGTAAGACGTGCCTTTGTCTCCCCTTTACCTCCCCTTTGCCTTTCGCCTTGATTGTGAGACCTCCCCAGCCATGTGGAACTGTTTGAGTCCATTAAACCTCTTTTTCTTTATTAATTACCCAGTCTCGGGTATTTCTTCAAAGTAGTATGAAAATGGACTAATCCAACCACAGAGGTAAAGTGCTGTTCTCATCACATCATATCAAGGGTACATACTATCGTTATGAGTTATCATTGTTGACATCTGTTAACTTGGGCCACCTGGCTTGAGGTAGTAGTCAGGCTTTTCCAGTGTAGAGTTACTTTTCCTCCCGCACTTTCCGCACTGTACTTTTCGAGAAAGTCATTATGTACAGCACACATTTAAGGAGTATGAAATTATGCCCTATGCTTAAAGGCAGAATATTATGCAAATTATTTGGAGTTCTTCTCTGTGGGAAATTTGTCTGTTCCCCTATTTATTTTTTGCTTACAGCCATTTATTTGTATCGGTGTGAACTCATGGATTTGTTTTGTTTTGTTTTGTTTTGAGACAGCCTGTTGCCCAGGCTGGAGTGCAGTAGTGCAATCTTGGCACACTGCAACCTCCACCTCCTGGGTTCAAGCGATTCTCCTGCCTCAGCCTCCTGAGTAGCTGGGATTACAGGCACCCACCACCATGGCTGGCTAATTTTTGTATTTTTAGTAGAGTTTCACTATGTTGGCTAGGCTGATCTTGAACTCCTGACCTCAGGTGATCCACCTGCCTTGGCCTCCCGAACTGCTGGGATTACAGGCGTGAGCCACCACACCTGGCCTGAACTCATGGATGTTTATTTTATACTTTGGACCAGAATCCAGTGCTACTTTATTTTGTTGCTCAAATTGTTCCTCCATTGGCCATTGGGAGCTCTTCCACTTGGCTCCTGTATCCCTTTGACATATCCTCCTCTATGTGTTTTGCTTTGTTTTGTTTTGTTGAGCACCTTCTTTCTATTCCAGACTCATCTAGTATGTTTCTGCCCCAGTCCTAGAATGAGCCATTTCCCAAGGAGCCCTGGCTTCTTTTATTGAATGGCCCCGAAAACAAGATCTGGGCTCTAGGTACGCTCAGTGCTTCTCAGTGTCCTTGCTTCTAGGCCTTCGCAGTGGACAGAGCAAGAGACATATGTATAGGTGCCCAGATGTAGAAGTATTTCCATATGTAACCACCTGTATCTATGTTCAGCTAAACATAACTGATGTCCAGCTCTTATCATGCCACGTGGATTGTTCTAGCTCAATAGTCCCCAACCTTTTTGGCACCAGGGACCGGTTTTGTGGAAGACAATTTTTCCACAGACTTGGGGGTGGGGATGGTTTTGGGATGATTCAAGTGCATTACATTTATTGTGTACTTTATTTCTGTTACTATTACATTGTAATATATAATGGAATGACCATACAACTCACCATAATGTAGAATCAGTGGGAGCCCTGAGCTTGTTTTCCTACAGTTAGACAGTCCCATCTGGGGGTGATGGGAGACAGTGACAGATCATCAGGCATTAGATTCTCATAAGGAGCACTCAGCCTAGATCCCTCACATGTGCAGTTCACAGTAGGGTTCGTGTTTCTATGAGAATCTGATGCAGCCGCTGATCTGATAGGAGGTGGAGCTCAGACAGTAATGTGAGTGATGGGGAGCAGCTGTAAATACAGATGAAGCTTTGCTTGCTCACCTGCCGCTCACCTCCTGCTGTGCGGCCTGGTTCCTGACAGGCCATGGACTGGTACTGGTCTGTGGCCTGGGGCTTGGGGACCCCTGTTCTAGCTTCCTTTTCTTGCTTATCTGTAACCTCCCACTCCACCTGTGACGAACCCGACTCCCACCATTCACCATACATTTACTTAATTGTTCATCTTAGCATATATCATGGTTTTAGAATTGCTCCCCCTGTATCCCCTGTGGGAAACAACTTATCAGCTAGAGTACAGTGTGTATATGCAGTTCCTTTTGCCTTCAGTCTTACAGGCTCCACTCATGTTCAAAGTTACTTAGGTCAGCACCCTATTCCCTGCCACCCTTTCAGTGAAGTTGTTTAATACATTTAGATTCAAAATGTCACATTCTGCATTCCATCCTGGAACACCCTGACTTCATGCGGTGTGTGTGTGTGTTGGTGTGTTTTAAAAAGCAGGTCTCACTATGTTGCACAAGCTGGTCTCAAACTCCCGGGCTCAAGCAGTCTTCCTGCCTTGGCCTCTCACAGTTCTGGGATTATGGGTGTGAGCCACTGCCACGGCCTTCCTATGTGTTTGTAAAAATATTTGCATACATTAAAAAGTTTACTCTTTGTGCTGTCAAGTTTTTTGGGTTTTGACAAATGCTTAATATTTTGTATTCCTAATTATGGTGTCATACAGGATAGTTTCCCCTCCTTCAGGGATTATTTTTAACTTCTTTCAGATTTCACCTCAGCATTCCTGTTGGTTTTCTCCAAAATATATCTATAAGCTGAGAATTTACCACCTCCATAGCTACCACCCTGGTACAAGTGTGTCTTTTGACTATTAAAGTAGCCTCTTCACTGGTCTCCTTGCTTTCAGTCTTGTTCCCTACAGTCTATTGTCAACAAAACAGCCAGAGGCATCATTTTGAAATGTCAGACCATGTGATTTCTTTGCTAAGAACCTTCCAGTAGCTCCCTTTTCACTCAGAGAATGGCCAGAGTCCTCATAACGGCCTGCAGCTTGCTTACTTGACTGTTCTTGATCATGACACTTATTCCTGCCTCAGAAACTTGGCCCTTGCTGTCCCTCCATCCTGGGATATTCTGGCAGATGTTTAAATGACTTATTCCTTTGCTTTCTTTTTTCCTCTGTTGAAATGTCACCTTCACAGAGAGGCCCTTCCCCGACCACTTCATATTAAATATACCCTCTTCCTCCTTCCTGTATGTATTGTAATACTCACCCCGACATTGCATGTGTATGTGTGTGAGTACTTCCAGTTGAATGGAAACTCCATGGCAAGGAAGGACTAGACCAGTGCCTGGCACATAGTAGATTCACAGTAAATATTTGTCCAATGAATTAATGTCTTCTGTCACCACTGTCTGGCACTCAGGGGTGAACTTTGTAGTGTCCAGTAACCTCATGAAATTATTTGCCTCGTTCAGTAATAAATGATTAGGCACCTTTTGTTAAATTCTGATAGGGGTATGAAAGTCTCCCGGTGTATGAAAACCTCTACCCGTAAGCAAGTCTGGAGCAGGACAAGGCTAGAGGCCAGGAGAGCAGCTCTGCCCTGACTCACCAGTAGAGTCTAGGGAAACCTTGTGGCCTCTCAGCTCCTACTTGTTGTTAAATGATGACGCTGTTGGTTGAGTCATCTGCTCTTGCTTTCAAGGTGGGAAACAGAGGCATAGGCTTAGTCATTTACCACATATTTACGAGTCAGGACCTGGCATAAACTCAAGATATACCCAAGATCCCTGCTGTTCAAGAGATTACAATGGATCAAGTAGAAAACAGTAGATTCCAGTGTAATATTTCTCAAACAATAAGAAATAACATTCTAAAATTTGGTCCAGCACATACATGCTCAGATGTAGATGGGTATTTAAAAAGCTTCAGCATATAATACCGGCCCTTAATGTGATACTCTCTGATATTTCCTATTGTTATTTACCTACTTAAATAAAGTGCTGCCTAATAAAAGAAAAAATGCTGGTTGCAGCCCCCTAAATGGTTTTCGTGGCTCACTAATGGGCCACAGCCTGCAGTTTGAAAACAATTGACATAGTGGGTAAGAGCCCTGGCTCTGGAGAAACTGGCCCCTTTGAATCTTGCCTTTGCCACTTATCAGCCAGGTTATCCCTGGGTAGGTCACATAACCTCTCCAAGCCTTGGTTTCCTCATCCTCATTAGTAATACCACCTCCCAGCGTGGTGGCGAAGTGCATGAGTTGCTGCCTGTAAAGTGCTGTTCGCAACACCTGGCCATTCATTTGCCGACTGCTGCTGCTGCTGGAACAATGGCCGGGGAACAAAGCCTGTCACGGTGAGTTGAAGGGGTAAATGTCTCCTAGTTGAGATCTGCAGGATGAATAAGACTTGTTTGACTTCGGTCATCAGGAAAGAAAACTCAGAAATACTGGCAGGAGAGCTGGGAAGTAAAGCACAGAGGTGCAGAGAGAACTAGATGAGAGCTGTACGGCACACACAGTATGTGTAGAGCAGTTTGTTTTCCAGAACCTTTTCACAACCAGCCTCCTATTATACCTGTGCTGTCCAGTAGGGAACCTTTGGCCACATGTGGCTTTTTTATTGTTAATTAGTTAAATAAAATTAAAAATTTAGTTTCTCTGTAACTGCATTTAAGTTTTCAGTAGCCGCGTGTGGCTGGTGGCTACCATCTGAAGAACACAAATACAGAGCGTTTCCATCACTGCAGAAAGCTTTATTGGACAGTGTGTCATTATACCCTAACAAAAGCCTTGTGAAGGAAGTAGGTAGGGCGTAGATTTTTCTTAGATACTTTATTGTTTCATAACAGTCCAAAAAATTAAAACTCATGACTTATTCACCTTAACAGCAACTATTTATATTTCTGTGGCCTCTTTTGATCTTTGGCCCATGAAATCAGCGTATAGATGGTTCCAATCATAGTGTTTATACAATTGCTTTTTTTTTTTCAATTAATGTTACTTTGCAAAGACTTTCCACTGAGCTGATCCACAATGTTTATGTTTGCCATGTTAGTGAAGAGGGATTATACGGTGATGCACCCTCACTGGGTTAACTGCTTCCTGATTGCTGGACGCTGGGTTGCTTCCTGTTTTTCGGTATTATGACTAGTGCTGCCATGAACTTTTTTCTACCTGAAGGCTTTTTCTTCTTTTGAATTGTTTCCTTACTATAAATTCTAGGAAGTAAGTTATTCAGTCAAAGGATATAATCACTATTATGGCTCTTGTTATATTTTGTCTAATTGCCATTTTTTTTTAAAGACCTAAATGTTATTATAGGTAGTATTGTTGCTTGGCTCATGAGAACATCCAGTCTGCAGAGGTCAAGAGATTATTAGCCCAAAGTGTAGCTACTTGCAGATAGAGCCGCGGCTTTTGTCCTCTGCTTCCCGACTCTTGCCTTATCTTTCTATTGTACCACTCCAAACATTTATTATCACAATGTTGCTGTTAGTAGTAACACTAGTGAATCCGGGTATTTATAAGCTCATAAAGCTTGTTACAGCTTTAAGCAAAAAGCTTGGGGCCAAGGACATTTTAAAAAATGCACACTTTATGAGGTGCAACTGCGGAGAAATGAGAACGCATTCTTAAGCGTTGGTATTCACGTAGTGGTGCTGGTAGAGGCTGTTACATTTCTTTCAGTGAAGCTGTTCTTGCAGCCGCTTTGGAATTTACTTCAGGGCCAGTTTATGAGCCACCCCAAGTAATCTGCTTGGAGTCTGAGCATCATACCTTGTATTTGACCAAAAATGGTATTCCTGAGCTCAGTGCCACCTGATTCACTGCACTTGGAACCAGATGATGTTGGGCTCTTTCCAGAAGTGAAATCCTTCCTGGGAGGATGAAGATCTGCCAGCTCTGAGGATTCTGGAAAAAAAAAAAAGAGCCTCAAGCTTTGAAGGCCATTTCCATGGTAGACAGACTGATGTGAAAAGTGGCCATCCTGTTGCCCCAGGCACATGACCTTCCGAAGTGACCAGGTTGAAAGGGAAGCAATACTTGTGTGTGAGTCCGGCTCTGTTTACTTACGAAGGTCGTTTTTATTATTCTTCGGTTACTTCATGTTGGAAACATGGTGCAAAGCAGTGAAGCAGCAGAGCCAAGGTGGAGACAGGCCTTTTTGTTTTCAGATGGAGTTTCACTCTTGTTGCCCAGGCTGGAGTGCAATGGCGTGATCTCAGCTCACTGCAACCTCCGTCTCCCGGGTTCAGGCGATTCTCCTGCCTCAGCCTCCCAAGTAGCTGGGATTACAGGCACCTGCCACCATGCCCGGCTAATTTTTTTTTTTTTTTTTTTTTTCCCGGCTAATTTTTTTGTATTTTTAGTAGAGATGGGATTTCTCCATGTTGGTCAGGCTGGTCTCAAACTCCTGATCTCAGGTGATCCGCCCGCCTCAGCCTCCCAAAGTGCTGGGATTACAGGCGTGAGCCACCGCGCCCCGCGAGGCAGGTCTTTAGGATTGTCTCTACCCCAGGGCTTCCCCATGGAAATATATAAGCTATGTATAATTTTACATTTTCCAGTAGCCACATTTAAAAAGCAAAAAGGGACAATGCCTGTAATCCCAACACTTTGGGAGGCTCAGGCAGGAGGATTGATTGAGCCTAAGAGTTTAAGGCTACAGTGAGCTATGTTTGTGCCATTGTACTCCAGCCTGGGTGACAGAGTGAGACCCTGTCTCTAAATAAATAAATAAATAAATGGGTAAAAAGAAACAGATTTTTTAAAAATTGTGACAAAATATATGTAACAAATTTACCATTTTAACCATTCTTAAGTTTAAGATTCAGTGGTATTTGCAGTGTTGTATAACCATCATCACTGTCTATTTCTATAACTTTTTCATCTTTGCAAACTGAAACTCTGTACCCACTAAACAATAACCTCCGTTTCCCTTCCCTCCAGTCCTTGGTAACCTCAATTCTACTTTCTGTCTCTGAATTTGCCTGTTCTGGGTACCTCATATAAGAGGATTCATATAATATGTGTTCTTTTGTGTCTAGCTTATTTCATATATATTTATTCAAAGTTCATAATGTTTTCAAGGTTCATTCATGTTGTAGCATGTATCAGAATTACATTTCCTTTATGGCTGAGTAATATTCCATTGTATGTATATACTACGTTTTGTTTATCCATTTGTCTGTTTATGGACTCTTAGTTGTTTCCATCTTTTGGCTATTGTGAATAATGGTGCTATGAACATTAGTATCTTGAGTCCTTGCTTTCAATTCAATTTTTTTTTTTTTAAACAGGGTCTCTCACCCTGTCACTCAGGGTGGAGTGCAGTGACGCAATCATGACTCACTGGCTCACTGCAGCCTCGACCTCCCAGCTGAAGCAATTCTCCTGCCTCAGCCTTCCAAGTAGCTGGGACTACAGGTGTGCACCACCATGTCTGGCTAATTTTTAAATTTTTTATAGCGACAGGTTCCCACTCTGTTGCCCAGGCTGGTTTTGAACTCCTGGGCTCAAGTGATGCATTTGCCTTGGCCTGTCAAAGTGTTGGACTTACAGACGTAAGCCACCATGCCCAGCCAATTGTTTTTTACGTGTATTTTTTGGTGTCATGGTGGGATGGGGGCAGGGTCTCGCTCTGCCACTCAGGCTGGAGTGCAGTGGCATGATCACGGCTCACTGCCTTGAGCTCCTGGGCTCAAGTGATCCTGCCACCTCAGCCTCTGGAGTAGCTGGGAATACAGGAGTGAGCCACCACTCCTGGCTAATTTATTATTTTTTTTGTAGAGATGGGGGTCTCGCTATGTTGTCCAGGCTGGTCTCGAACTCCTGAGCTCAAGTGATCTGCTCACTGTGGCTTCCCAAAGTGCTGGGATTACAGGTGTGAGCCACTGCAGTCATTTCAACATGTAATCAATATGAAAACATTATGAATGAGATAGATTACATTCTTATTTTCATACTAAGTCTTTAAAAATGAGTGTCTAATTAGCATCTCAATTCAAACTCACTGCGTTTCAAGTCGTAATAGTCATGTGTGGCTCATGGCCACCATATTGGATAGCTCAGACTTAGCAAAACATTGCATTGTGGCACAGATCTCTGGAAACACAAAGGGTTTTAGATCCAGATAGGCCTGATTCCAAAGTAAATTTTCCACTTTATCATTGGGATGGGCAGAAGAAAGCCACTGATGGGTGCTGTGGTAGAGGGGGAGCAGTTCAGCCATGCCAGTGGAAGAGGAGGGTGACAGGAAAGGCATGTTGGAGAGATGACACTTGAGCTCAGCCTTAGAGGCAGAGTTGGGGCTTTGTCAAGCAGTCAAAGTGGGAAAGGACATTCTTTGCAGAGTATGCAGCTTGGGCAGAGGCCCAGGATTTTGAAAGAGCCCAGTGCTCTTGGAGAACCACAGCAGTTCTTTCAGTTCGACCAGGATATTAGGAGCGGGGGCCCTGCCGAGAGGAGAGGCTGGAGAGCTGGACTGAGGTGGGACCTTGCACCACTGGCCACCACTGCCCCTGTCATTCACGCCATCAGCAGCTCTTGTCTGGCTAATTGGCAGGGGCCTCCTCCTGGCTCTCCCTGTGTCCACTTTGTCCCTCCCCTTGTTGTCCCTCCTCCATTTAAAAATGGAAGTCAGATCATGTCACTTTTCTGCTCAAAACCCTTCAGTGGCTTTACATTTTACTCAATCAACTTGGAGGTATCAGGGTCCAACCCCATTCATCTCTGATCTTACCTCCTTCCACCCTCCCTCCTGATCACTTCTCTCCCTGTATTGGCCTCATTTCCCCACCCTGGGGCCTCCACACTTGCTTTCTTCCCTGCCTGGAACATGTTTCCCTCGGATACTCAAATGGCTCACTCTCTCACTTCTTATCTCTTCCACTCTATTCCCATCTCTGTTCTTCAGAGAGAGCCTTCTTGTCACAAAATAAAGTGATGCCCTTAAGTTTTTTCCAAAATGCTTATCACTACCTGGCATATCATGTCTCAATGTGTACATTGTCTCCTTCCATCCTGAGCATGTAGGCCCCAAGAAAGCAGGGGTTTGTCTGTTTTGCCCATTCTTCAGTGCTTGGTATTCAAGAAATATTTGTTGAATGGATGACTAGATGAATAAATAAACAACAAAACCTGAAATGTGGCAAGCCTTTAGTAAATGTATGTTGATTTGAGATTTTTGTTGAAGTGCTTCCCTTTGCATTTATTTATTTTTCTCAACTTTATATTTGGAAAACATCAGACGTACAGAAAAGTTGAAAGAATGGTTCAGTGACTAACCATATGTCCCCAGCTTAGATTCAAGAATTGTTAACATTTCACAATTCCTGTATATGTTCTTGGGGGTGTGTGTGTGTGTTTGTTCAAGCTAAAAGTCAGTTACAGGCTGGGTGCGGTGGCTCACGCCTGTAATCCTAGCACTTTGGCAGGCTGAGGCGGGCAGATCACCTGGGGTCAGGAGTTTGAGACCAGCGTGGCCAACATGGTAAAACCCTGTCTCTACTGAAAATACAAAAATCATCCGGATGTGGTGGCCCATACCTGTAATCTCAGCTACTCGGGAGGCCGAGGCAAGAGAATGGCTTGAACCCAGGAGGCCAAAGTTGCAGTGAGCCAAGATCGTGCCATTGCACTCCAGCCTGGGTGACAGAGTGAGACTCTGTCTCAAAAATAAATAAATAAAAGTCAGTTACAGAAATATGACACTGACTCTTTGCATTTACAAGTTGGCTCTGAAGAGTGGTGAGTCAGAAGAGACGTCAGGCAGCCAGCAACTTGGGCCATGGCCTCTGACCTAGACTTCTCACCTCCGGAGGTGCCCGAGCCTACTTTCTTGGAGAACTTGCTACGGTACGGACTCTTCCTGGGAGCCATCTTCCAGCTCATCTGTGTGCTGGCCATCATCGTACCCATTCCCAAGTCCCACGAGGCGGTGAGTGTTTCCTTGGGAGCCTGAGCTTCTCTGAGTGCCAGGCTGGGTTCTGAGTACTAACAGTAGATGCCACCGCAACTAAGATCAGCGGGGTCTACAGTGGGCCTTTTTGATTTAGCGCACCCCTGAATTCCCACCTGGTGGGTTGAACCACATAGTTAATGCTTTATTTGTTCATGTACCCATTAAGGAGATTTTTATTTAGTGCCTACTACATTTCAGACTCTGCTGAAAGATGTAGTGTCTGCACCTGAGGAGCATCTGGTCCTTGGGAGGAAAGCAGATAACAAAAATATACCCCCATGTGCTCCCGTGAGAAGTACAGAGTACATCGAGGGTATATAACAAGGGGGAGAGACCTGATCTTACCCTGGGCTGTGGTCCCTGCCAAGGAGACAGTGTTTAAGCTGAGACTGAAGGAATGAGCAGGCTTGTGCCAGGCGAAGTGGGCAAGGGGCGAGGGCAACATTCCAGGGAGAGGGCATTGCACATGCAAGGGACTCAGAATAAAAGAAGGGGCTAGTTCAAGGAACCGAATGAAGGTGACTGTGGCCAGAGCACAGAGGGGCATGATGAGAGGTGCAGCCAGAGATGTGGGCAGGGGCCAGAGGGTTTTAAGTATGAGAATGATGTGGCCAAATTGGCTTTTTTGTTGTTGTTGACTCTTCCTCTGTAAGTATCTTCATAACTATACGCCCTCCTTCTACCCATTTTCTTGCCCACTCCCATTTGCTCATGGCATTGATTTGTTGGAGAAAGCAGGTTGTCTGTCATGTGGGATACCTACATCCTAGGAATTGGCTATTGCTTCTCTGTGGTGTCATTTAACGTGTTTCTCTGTTCCCTATGTTTCCTATCAACAGGCGTTCTATGTAGAGGCCTGATTCCATTCAAATCAGGTTATTGGGTGTGAATACCTCAGAGCTGGTGCTGTGTACTCCCTACTATGTGGCATTAACAGGCATGTGACGTCTGGCTGCTGCACATTTAGAGATTCTAGGATTGATCAGTGGGTTTAGGTGGTACCAGCTGATGAAAATCCCGTCAGTCTTTCACCTAAGTGATTTTAGCATCCATTGATGGTCGTTGCTTAGATCCATTATTTCCTTCTGCATCTGTTAGCTGGAATTCTTTAACAAAGACCTTTTCCTTATCACCTGTATGATTACTCTGAATTGCTCTTCATAATGAAGAGCAGGAAAAATGCTTGGTTCTTTCCCTTTATTTATCAATTTTCAAAGTTGTGAGTTCAGGCTCTAGCAACCTCCAGTGTTGACCAGTGAAGCTTTGGTTTTCATAGCATTTTGAACATATTTTTTATATATTTGATATGTTTTAGTTTTTTTTTTTTTTGTTTGTTTGTTTTTAGGGCACTTGTCTGCCATTAATTTGTTTTTTATGTTCAGTGGGAGCCCCTTTAAGTTGGTATCTTTGTTCTTTGTCATACTTCATTAGTCTTTGATAGCTTCCTTGCTTCATGGTTCAATAAGATGTCACAGGCTCTTTTTGTGTGTGTGTGTGAGACAGGTTCTTGTCTGTTGCCCAGGCTGTAGTGCAGTGGCACAATCACAGCTCACTGCAACCTCTGCCTCCCAAGTTCAAGCAATTCTCCTGCCTTAGCCTCCCAAGTAGCTGGGACTACAGGTGTGCCACCATGGCTGGCTAGTTTTTGTATTTTTAGTAGAGACGAGGTTTTGCCATGTTGCCCAGGCTGGTCACAAACTCTTGGGCTCAAGCCATCCACTTGCTTTGACCTCCCAAAGTGCTGAAATTATAGGCGTGAGCCACTGTGCCTGGCCCCAGGCTCATTTCCTGCCCCAGTCTTGGAATCAGTCATTTCTCTAAAATGCTCTAGTTCTTTTTAGCTAGAAAATAGTATTTAGAGGACATTAGAAATTCTCGGTGCTACTGAGCTGTGATTGTATCTAGGCCTTTCAATAAACGGAAATAGAAAATAAACAGTTTTTAAGAAATGAAAAAGTTGTGAGTTCATACTAGTATTTCCAATTCAAATGTAAGGTGATAGTGTTTCTATTTATTTGATTTTATACTAGAGTCTCGTATTTCTTTATCTTATGCTGGAAATCTTGTTCTCAATAACATTAACAAAATGATGTGTCTGCTAGAGCCTACTGTATCTGAGGTCCTCAGGACCACCCCAGGTTCAGTGATGCACTAGGGGGACTCTCAGCTGTGGCAGTGAAATGGTACCAGGTGTGGCAGCACAGGGAAAAGGTACATGGGGCAGAGACTGGAGGAAACAGGCACAGGCGTCTGCGTGCTCTCCCATTGGACACCCAGAGGAAGGAGTTGTGGCAATGTGTGTGAAGTGTTATCTAGCAGGGAAGCTCGTTAGAGACTCAGTGCCCACAGCTCTTATTGAGGACTGGTCACAGAAGCACCCTTGGCCTAGCATGTACCAAAATTCCATATTTCCAGAAAGCAAGCAGGTGTTCAGCATGAACCGTATTGTTTACACAGTTTAGGCGTGGTGAGCCACTCTTATCATTTCTGGGAATTGTGAGAACCACCTGGAATCCAAGTTCCCAGATGCCAGTCAAGGGCCAACCTTGCAAGCATGCTTCTCTAAGATTAGCGATGTATATTAACTTTATTCTGCACATCTACAATATACCAGTTACATTTTAAAAATAACTATATATTTACTACTAAGATTCAGAATGAAATTTAAGACTTCTTTGTGGTTCTTTTTTGGCCTTAAAATATGTCTCTGTGGAGATGTAAGGTCAAAGTGCTGTGTTTAGTAACTATTTTTCTCTGTGTAGGTCTCCCTCCCATCATGAGATATAGTTTGGTTAATTTGCTTCAATCTGTTTTGATTTTAGGTATTTTAACATTTTTATTTAATTTGTTTTAATTACATAAAACATTTATATACAATATTTCTCAAAGTCAAAACTATATAACAAGGTATATTCACAGAAGTTTCCTTTAATCTCATTCTCCTCCACCCTGTTCTCTTCCTTCCCACATAGTTAACAGTTGTTATTAGTGTATCTTTTCTTTGTTTCTTTTTGAAAACAGTAACAAATGCATCTATATGTGTGTGGTGTGTACATATATATTTATATTCCCCCATTTGTAGAATAAAAGATAGCATGCTCTGAAACACAGTTTTGCAACTTTCTTTTCTCACTTAACGTACCCAATATGTTCTGGAGATCCTGCTTCTGTAGCTGGGAGGATGATGGGGAATTACTGATACAGTGTGGAACCTGTTGATGCAGTGGGGAACTATGGTGAAGGAACAGGCTTAGGGTGGGTGCAGGGAAGGAACATACCAAGTTCAGTTTTAAACACATGCTTTAACATATCCAGGTGGTTCTGTCAAGAAAGTCGGTGGATTTACAGGTCTCTAGCAGGAGGAGTGCAGAGACTGAGTGTTGACCAGCATGTGGGAGCTGATAAGATGTCATCTGAAGCCATGAGAAGGGACAGGGTCTCCTAAGGAGAGAATATGGAGGGAGATGAGAAGAGGGCCTAGGCCAGAGCCTGGAGGGGCTCCAGCATAAAGGGGACAGGCAGGGGAGGAGCAGCCAGCAAGGGCAGGAAAACCTTGGTGAACATGGACAAGTTTGTGGCCTCTAGGTTGTCTTGTCCATCTGTTATTCTGGTATCTTGAGAAAGAGATCACGATTGGAGTTCTTCCACCCACAATTGTATCACATTTAAAAAAAATCACCCCTGTGCTCTTGGGCTCTGCCCCCACAGATGTGGTGTGCTATTCGGTATTATAAATAACAAACGTGGTTGCTGGTGGTGGCTGATGAGGCCTGCAGAGAGTCCTGAGGGAGGGAGGTGATGAGCCTTCTTGTTTTATAGGCAGAGTTGTGTGGCTGTTTGGAGAGCAGGGAGGCTGCTCACCTCCTGTTGTGCTTGACGCCCTTAGAGGTAAGCCACAGAAGCCTGGGTTAGTTCAGCAAACTTCAGAAAAGGAGCCCCTTTATTGTTCTCTTTAAGGTTTTCAGTGGGATAGTGTGTTAAAGTCTTTTGACGCAGGGAGTTGACAAAGGGTTCAAAAATATGCCACCATACCCCCCACCCACTGCCATTTAGAGGTTAATTTTGGACAACAGCCTCATCTTTTTAAATTTAAATATAGTACATGACATCTCTCATTTTTATTAATCTTGCATTTAGGGAAACAAGGCTCACACAAGTGAATTGTCTTCACAACTGAAGCTTACTGTTTTAACTTTTTTTTTTTAGCTTTTCAATGGATCAGTAGCAAAAAAATACAGTACTGTTAATCTAACTTTTTACTGGCACATCAGGGGAGCAAATGGCCCCAGATTACACGGGGTTCTGTTGCTAGCTCTCTGTGTGTCTCCATAAGGCAGCCTTTCTCACTCCCCAAACTCCTAACTAGATAGAAAGGGAACACAGCATTCTGTGCATAAACAGGATTACAAAGAGAGGGTGAGTGCTGAGACTGTGCTGCTTAGAGATTGTCCCTAATAGTTGAGATTTGGAAGGAGTTTGGAGGGGAAAGAAAGGGGTTTTAATATGGGGATGGTACTTTTAGGGAGAAAGGGAGCCCATGGGAGTGCGGGCAGCTTGTAAGACTCTAGGCAGCCTGAAGGCAGTTGGGAGATACCTGGAAGTGGAGGGTAGCAGGAGGTAGGAGAGGGAGCAGAAGTGAGGGTGGGAGGACCCAGAGAACAGTCTTGCCGTCTTTGCTGTTTTGCTCAGGGCAAAATCTTCCCTCTTGCTTAGCCTATAGAAACAAGGTTTATTAGTGGCTTTTTGGGTCAGAAGATAATATTTTTGGCTCCAGATGATGGGAAAGCCTTTGAAAAGCAAAAGAATGCCTTTCCTGTTGTTCCAGTAAGCCGATTTTTTGCAACTCGCTTATGACTTCGGTACTTCAATACTTAGCAGATTATTTGAAAGCTCTTTTGGGGTTAATCATGGAGGAAAAAAGGGAACACATACAAATGCTTCCCACCCCACCCCCTTCCTTTTCATAGTAGGAGCAAGAATCAGTTCGTAAAATGAAAACCCGTGTCCCTAGAATCGTAAGCCAAATGAAAAGGTTTTCTTATTGGCACCTCGTTAAACTCAGACCTAAAAAAACAAACATTTGTTTGAGCCTGATGGAGGTGTGGGCCACACTTAATCCAAGCATTTTCTTGTAGGCTGGATTCTAAAATAGAAGATAATAGGTCCTAGTACCATTTCCATCTAGTCCAGGTTAGCAGGTAAGTTTCATCTCTTATGCCAAGTCTGATCGATTGCATGGTGGCCGTGGTGAAAAGGATTCTGGGGGCTGTTGCTTTGCTCTGGAGGGAAGAAATTGATCGATGCTATGTGTTCACTGTGAGCTGGGATTAGAGAATGAGAGTGCTGGTCTTTGGACTGGCCAATGATTCTCCACGAGGCTGCACATTAGAACCATCTGGGGAACTTTCAAAGGCCTAGACCTCACCCAGAGATTCTGATTCAGTTGTTCTCTGAAGCCTTGTATCAGTATTTTCTTTTTATTTATGTAGAGACAGGGTCTTGCTCTGTTGCCCAGGCTGAAGTGCAGTGGCATAATCGTAGCTCACTGCAGCCTCGACCTTCTAGACTCAAGTGATCCTCCCTTCCTCTGCCTCCTCGGTAGCTGGGACTACAGGTGTGCTCCACCACACCTGGCTAATTTTTAAATAATTTTTTGTAGAGACGTGGTTTCACTGTGTTGCCCAGGCTGGTCTTGAACTCCTGGGCTCAGGTAATCCTCTCACCTTGGCCTCCCAAAGTGATGGGATTACAGGCATGAGCCAGTGTGCCCGGCTTGGATCAGTATTTTTTTTAACGTGTCCAGGTGATTGTAATATGCAGCCACTGCTCAAGTCTTTAGATGATTTCCCTCAAACAGAAACCAATTTTAGGAGGACAGGATATGTTCAGTTCTTAGATGTGTTGTTTGACATAATAGCAAAATGTTCCATGTGGGAAAGGAAAAGTGAGCAAGAAGTTGGGAAATAGAGACCTGATAATTATTTTATTAACAGAGCATTATGATGTCTGTAATCCCAGCACTTGGGAGGCTGAAGTGGGCGGATCACTTGAGGTCAGGAGTTCAAGACCAGTGTGGCTAATATGGTGAAGCCTTATCTCTACTAACAACACAAAAATTAGGCAGGCGTTGTGGTGCGTGCTTGTAATCCCAGTTGCTAGAGAGGCTGAGGCAGGAGAATCACTTGAATCTGGGAGGTGGAGGTTGCAGTGAGCTGAGATTGCGCCACTGCACTCCAGCCTGGGCGACAGAGCAAGACTCCATCTCAAAAACAAACAAACAAAAGAAACCAAACCAAACAAATATAGCATTATTACTTGAAACCCAAGAATGAGTTGCTAAGTTTTTCAAGGGAAATGAAGATCCAGGAAAGACGTGAACTTGGAGCATACCCAACCTGTTGAAGTAGTTTCCTTGCAATGTAGGTAGACTGAGAAGGTGCAGGTGCTGTCCTAGAACCCAAGAGCAGGAGTGCGGCAGGGCCTCCGGAAGTGGCGGGAAGTGGAACTTACTGCTCATCACCGGCATGCCCTCTGCCTCCCTTCCTGTTCCTCTCCTGCCTTTTACTTTTCTAACTAGGACCCTGCTTCTCTGCTTGCTGGCCCTGTGATGAGATGCAGCACAGCCACTAAACATAACCATGCCTTCCTGCCGGTCTCAGTTCCAGAATCCCCAGGGAAGGAACTGTGGCTGACCCAGCTTGGGACAGCTGTGGCCAGTGTGGGGGAAGGGAGGGTTCTGTGACGTGACCTCTGAGTGGGGATGGGAAGGTCCATTCCCACAGGGAGAGTGCTGGGCAGACAAAGCTGGGATCTCCATTTCTCTCCCTCTCTCAAGTGACAGAGCAGTGGGCAGGGGACCAGGACAGTGTGGCCTGCCTGAAGTCCACCGAGTGGTCCATGGAGATCACATGTGAGACCAGTGCCTTGGGGATGATTGAGGAAAGCCGGCCCAATCTGACGCCACCACTGTGTTCCAGCTTCTCTCCTTCAGAGTTGGGTTTCAGTAGAAGAAAGTTCTCAGTAGGGAGTTCCTGGCTTTCTAGGGAAGTCTCGGGATAGGTTTGAGGGTCTGTGATCCCTGTCAAATTGTGTACAAGAATGTGAGGTTTATATGCCCGGGCACATTTTCTGGGGGAGATGGTCCATAGCCTCTCTACATGGAGTGCAGTGGGAAGTGGGGGGCAGGTTTCTTCTCAAGGTCAGGAGCCTGTCTCCCTCCTCCCCATAACCCTCCTCCAAGCCTCTTTCGGATCGATTTCTACATCGAGTGTTGATTCAGCCAACCCTAACAAAGCATGTGGGTGTTGACTCTGAGTTCAGCAACTTGTGTGGCGGATGGTCAGTCATACACGGTAGTGAATCAGAAACTCTCCTAGCTTCAGCGTTGACAATTCTCATCTGTTCATGTGCTTATGGCACATCTCGTCAGCTCACAGCCAGCTGTCTGCTTCTAGAAGGCAGGTCCTTTCACGTCCATACTGCTATGTTTGTTGATTGCCACCGTCTTATATTAGTGGGGACTCTTCCTGTTGCAAGTTCAGAAACTTAGCTCCAGCAGCTTCTCCGAATGAAAACAGTATTGGCTCTTGGAACTGGGAATTTCAAGGCACAGCTGGATTTAGGGTTTCAAGGGGTCTCCAGGACTCCATCTCTCTCTCTCCTGGCTTTCCTGGGAGTGCTGGCTTCCTTCCTGGGCCCTTGCTCTGTGTTGGGAAAGATGGCTGCAGCAGCAACAGTCAGTGCCCTTATCAGTCAGGACTGACAGGTGAGAAAAGCCATTTTTCTGCCTCTCCTCACCTTCTGAGTCTCATGGAAGGCCTCTCCTTGGCCACATACACCTTGCCCCACAGGTGGGAAACAGGAATGAGTACTGTCTTTGGCCAGGCCACATGTAGCTGCCTACTCTTGCGACCCCAGTGACTGAGAGTCCCCCTGAACCCCATGGGATAGGGAAAGGGCAGGGCCCCCATGGAAAAGAGGTACTGGGAAGACAGATAGCTGATGGCCAGCATTGTGATCTAGTGGAGGACTCACCACAGGTGATGGTGAGAGTGGTGGCTCCCAATGTGATGCCCGTGGCGACTTCACAACCAACCAGAAAGCCCTGCAGTGTTTAGACCCCTGATGATGTTTTGTCTCATCAGGGTGGTGAGCCACCTGCACCTACTGCACCACAGGTGGCTCATTCCTGTGGTGCAGTAGGACAGTGGCCTAGAAGGTCAGGACTCTTCTGGAAAATTTTGCACAAGGGTCTTGATTTTAAATGAGGCCCCTGGTTGCCAGTGAGGCCTGCTGTAAATAAATAACGAACCCCAGGCAAGCATCCACCCATTCTCAGCACCTCAGGTCACAGGCTCACAGAAGCAACTTTGCGTTTCTGCTCTGTGTGGTTTTAAAGCTTGGGAGGAGGTTGCAGTTGAATTGGGAGGCAGGCTGTTTTTTGCTTAATGACCCGTTCTGGGGATATTGCCATGTGGTGGGCAGGATGAGGGTATAAACATGCTCCCACCAGCCTGTGGTCTGGAGATGTGTACCGACCGGTTCTTGGGAGAGACGGCTGGACACACAAGGAGCCACAGAACAGTCAGTGGGGAGGGCTGGCAGAGTTGTGCTGAATTGTGTCTGGAATGAGCTCCCAAAGGCTGTTCTTTCTAATCACAGTTCTCCCTGCCTGCCAAGTGCGTCCTGGACTCCATGTCTCTGTTTGCCTTGTTGAGTCCACATGGATAGCCTCCCCTGCTCTCTGTTTCAGCCAGTCCTATCTTTGCTTAAGGCCACTGCTAGTTTCATCTCTGCGAGGACTTCTCAGCTCCCACCCTGTCTCAGGCCCTCATGGCCCGCTGGGATGGGCAGCACCTTCAGCGTTAGGCAGACTGGTCTGAGTGCTGACCTGCTCTTAGTCTGCCTCCATCATCAGAAAAGGACCTTCCTGCCCAACTCCATTGTTCTTAGAGGGTCTTGCAAGATAAGGTGCAGGAGGGTGCCTGAGTGTAGCAGAATGGTTTTCTTTCCCTGGGCCATTTTCAAGGAAAGAGTGGCCTGTGTAGAATGACATTTTGTCCTGATTTACAGTACTAAATCCACATTGAACTGTAGAGTGGAAATCATAAAATTCAATGCACTTTTCTTGCTGGAAGGGATGTGATGTATTGTGGCACAGATTCGATTATTCGAATCTGATGAATAGCAGCAATTTTCTGGCCTGGTAAGCGCTGCAGAGCTGCTTCATTATTGATGGGGCCTTTGTCCACAGAGGACGCCTCCGCGGACCCAGGAGCCTCCTGGCCGCGGGAGTTTTTTATATGTGACAGTGCAATTGCTGAGGAAACTTGAGGCTTGCTTCAGAGGAAGCGCAGTGCTCCCAGATTTAAAGGAGGGGCTGTCGGCTTTGTAGTCTGCCATCTTTGTGGCTGGTATTGGCAGCGTACATTTGAGGAGAAATGAAAAGGCAGCCCTTCATTCAGAGTCATTCTTGTCAGTGAAGAACTTGGAGCTACAGGCCCTGTGTGGCCGCCAGGACTCCAGGGCCCAGGTCATGTGGGTCACGGCCGCCTTTGCTTCCCTGCAGCTTGCATGGGGCTGTCACCTGGCCTCAGGGAGCCTGAGTGGCCTTGCCAGTGGAGTGTGGCTCGTGGTGGCTGGCTCACCAGGGCAATGGAGAGGCTCGGGGAGCATCCACACACACACCCGCTAAGTGTGCGTTCTCCTCTTCATTCCCCATGGGCACAGTGCCCACATGTACTGGATGCAGGTAGAGATACAGAGGAGGAAAGGGAGCAGAGTACTGGGAGACACTGGCTGGCCAGTAGCCCAGGGTGACAAGAGTGGGCTGTGCAAGGGGGCCTGCCTGGAGACGGGCCAAGACTGAGCAAGAGGCCCGGAGCCCCTGCCGAGTGTCTTGGAATTTATCTCACACAAAGGGGAACCAGCAAGGTTTTTAAAGGAGGAAACAGACATGATTGGGATTGTTGTTGTCATTGTTTTTTTTATTTGCTTATTTGTTTTTGTTTTGAATGAAACTTTTTTTGAGTTTTGCTCTTGTTGCCCAGGCTGGAGTGCAATGGCACAATCTCGGCTCACGGCAACCTCCACCTCCCGGGTTCAAGCTATTCTCCTACCTCAGCTTCCCGAGTAGCTGGGATTACAGGCATGCACCACCACGCCTGGCTAATTTTGTATTTTTAATAGTGATGGCGTTTCTCCATGTTGGTCAGGCTGGTCTCAAACTCCCGACCTCAGGTGATCCACCCGCCTTGGCCTCCCAAAGTGCTGGGATTACAGACATGAGCCACTGCTCCTGGCCTTTGTCATTGTTTTAGGAAAATTGACTCTGAAAGTAATGTAAAGTAAACTCTGACGAACATGGGGAGGTAGAGGCATGGGCAGGAGAATCTGTGGGAGTCGGATGCAACCAGTGGGGCCGGCAGGGGACCTGGATCTGAGCTGGGCAGTGGAGTGTGTCCAGAGGGGACTGGGGGGTCTAGAGCCCGCTGGAAAGTGGAATGGACAGACCTTGGGGATAGGTTGGATGCTGAGAACTCATAAATGACTTGGAGGTGTCTAGCTTGGATAACTGGGTGCATGACAGCTCTAAAAGCTGAGGTGGGGAAGAGAGGAGGAGGTCTTCGGTGAGGAGGAGACAGGTCAAGCATTCAAATGACTCGATAACTGTAATATGTACACACACCCACAGAAGACTGCCTTCAGCTGTAAAAAATCAAGTGTGATCTGGAGCACAAACCTACTTTTCTGACTCCTGTAGGGACTTTAGTCACAAACAAGGGGTTTTAAGTGACCCATCGACAGATAGTTTCTCAGAGGAGCTGTACTTATCGTTCCAGAGGCACCTTGTGGTTCCGGGGGCTGCTAAACAGAGAGTAGATTTCACAGTTAACTCAGATTCAACGTATTCCTACCCCTGAGGACCCCAGGAAACCTGAGAGAGGCTGGACTGTGTACCCATGAAGAGGTTAGGTTCAAATCTTGGGTCTGCTACTCACCAGCTAAGACCTTAGGCAAGTCATATGACCTAAGTGTCTGTTCCTTTGTTTATAAATTGGGCCTCATTATGGCACTTTGTGAGGCCTTCATGTCCAGACACATAACACAGGGCCTGGCATATTATAAACAATAAATAATTAGCAGCTGTTGTGGCTCTTGTTATTTTTTAGAGAGGGAGTCTCACTCTGTTGCCCAGGCTGGAGTGTAGTAGCTATTTATAGACACAGTCATAGCACACTATAGCCTCAAACTCTTGGGCTTCAGTGATCCTCCTGTCTCAACCTCTCAAGTAGGTATGTGCCACCACGCCCAGCTGTTGTTGTTATTATTGGCAGCTATGCTTAGGCATACTTTAGGCCAGGGTATGTATATTGGGTTTTGAGTCTGTTCATATCCTCTGTGATCATGGAAAAGTGAGGCCTAGTTTTAAGTGCTATATTTTCATGGGAATAAACAAGAATGAAGTTCTCATGGTTACTGGGCTGTTCTTTCATTTCATTCATTCATTCATTCATTCACTCATTTATTCATTCAGCAACAGTTGAAGCTATCCCAAAGTGCTCATGGGCTAATAGGGGCTAACATGAAAACATGTAACTATGGGGAAATAATAGTGGCATTATGGGCTGGGCACAGTGGCTCGCACCTGTAATCCCAGTACTGTGGGAGGCTGAGGCGGTTGGATCATTTGAGGTCAGGAGTTCGAGACCAGCTTGGCCAACGTGACAAAACCCCATCTCTACTTAAAATATAAAAAATTAGCTGCGTGTGGTGGCGGGTGCCTGTAATTCTAGCTACTCAGGAGACTGAGGCAGGAGAATCGCTTGAACCTGGGAGGTGGAGGTTACAATGAACTAAGATCGAGCCACTGCACTCCAGCCTGGGCAAAAGAGTGAGACCCTGTCTTAAAAAAAATAGTGGCATTATAAAGTTCCTGGGTGCCTAGGGGCTCGAGGAAGGAGGAGGGGCTGCCCCCAGCTGGAGGGAGGAGCAGGGAAGGAAGGCTAGACAGTGAGTAGGAGTGTATCCATGGACAGGCCCAAACAATGGGAGCAGTTTGCCAGGTGGCCAAGGAAACAGGTATTCCTGTTGATGAAGGTGACCAGCGGAAGTTCTGGGGCCTGACTCAGTGTGGGGGATAAAGAGGAGCCCAGGTGAGGCTGGAGAAGCGGTCTCCTTAGATGCCATTCCACAGAGAGCCACTGGAAGCTTTCAGGTAGAAGGTGCAGTGGCCAGAACTGCACTTTAGAATAGTTCCTTTGGTGGGTGCATGAGGAATGGACAGAGACAGCAGGCACTTTGCTTAGCAGTGGGCAGAACTGAATGGGGAATTGGATGATGGAGAGAGCAGCAGAATCAAGAGGTAGAGAGGGTCATGTCAGCAGGACATGGTGACCCACTGGACAGTGGGGAGCAGAGAGAGGGTGAGGTCACCGGGTCTCTGGTTGCTCCACCAGTGGGAGGAGGGCTGGGCCTTCTGGGGTCAGGGACAGTTCAGTTGGAGGTGACTTGTCCTGATCGTCTGGCAGACAGCTGGATCAAGGGAGAGGTCTGGGAGGTGCCAGAAGGGTTGAGGCTCCAGAGAGAGGGCCTGTGGAGTGAGGGAGGCACTCGGGTGGCAACTGGGTCTTACTCTCTCTGTGGTCTCTGAACTGAGCCCCATTGAAACTGGAGGAGCCCCCAGCCTTGAACTCAGAAGGCAGACTCCTTCCTAGAGATCCAGGCAGGCCTTGCAAATTTTGTTTTGTTTTGTTTTGTTTTGGCCAAGTTACATAAACAGAGTAGGGGACCTTCAGATCATTTTGACTTTTGGTGGGAGGAGGCTCAGCAGGCCAAGGGAATCCAGCGCTGCAGTGAGAGGCTGGGGAGGGGAAGCCCTTCGGTTATCTTGGGACAATCACTCCTTGGGGGCCTGAGACCTGGCTGGCTCTTCATATCTGGTTATCTCGCCCAGGCGGGAGACAGTGTTGGCTGATAGGAGGGAGCTGACAGGCCTCTGGATCGGGTCCGAGGCAGGGACTGCCCTCCCCTGCATGGGCCCTCCTCTTCTGTGGGGGTAGGCTGAGGCTTGGGCCATGGGCCAATGGGGCAAGCAAGGAAGGTCAGGGAGTATAGTGAGCTAGAAGCCGGGTTGGGAAATGAAACACAGAGGGGTTTTTCCTCATCTGGAAGTATCCCCACTCCCAGGAATCTTAGTCTGCTTCGTATTTTCCTATTTCTCATCAAGAACACGGGCACTGAGAAACATTTCCCAATCAGTGCTGGGGGCGGCGGGGTGTGGGGGCATGGTCGGCACCTGAAAAGGGGCAGCGCCTCCTAGCCCATCGCTGCCACGAGGGAGTGCAGGGCCAGTGTCACTGGACAGTTAGTTTCAAGAGAATCTAGGAATCCAGATTTAATGGGAAATCTCCCAATTGGCTTAAGTTTTTAAATAAACACTGCAGGCCAAATGAAGTCTGTGGCCTGGACAAGGCCTGTGGGCTGTGGTTGGCGTTCTCTGGGCTAGCCCGGCCTCTCTGACGTCCGTCCTTTCTGGCCACGGCACACTGCGAGTTATCACTCAGAGGAGGAGAGGACACTAGACAGGAGCACATGGAGCCTGTTCCAGATTCTTCTCTGACATGAGCCTGAGTGGCCTGGGCCAAGCTGTGTCCCTTCCCTGGAGTCTACCTTCCTTATCAGCACAGTAAAGGCCAGGGCTGGATCTGTGGGTTTGAACCTTTTATTCCTTAGCAGCAGAACTTTGTTTCATTTAAATCTTACAAGGGACAAATCAGTGTATGAAATAGATTGAAAATCAGAGCTGCTCCTGTCGCCAGGGGAGTCTGGAATTCTGCCCCAAGGCTGCCTCTGCCCTCCCCCACAGAGGCACCTCTGCCAGGTTCTGCAGAACACAGTGTGGGACTGCGCACCTGCTGGCGGGCTCTCTGTACCCCTCCCAGCCCTGGCATTCTGCGGGTTGAATGGGAGGACAAGAATGGCAGCCAGAGGAGGGCAAGCCACAGCGAGTCTGCCCCACAGCCAGCTCCTCGCCCACATTTTGCCCAGTCCTGACACGGGATGATCGGCCAGCCACTGGATGCAACTGGCACTTCCTGGGTGCTTTCCACATAGTTTTGCCTCCTCACGTCAGTCCTGTAAGGCGGGCGTGGCTATTTCCATTTCACAGGTGAGTAAACCAAGACACAGAAAGGGGAAGTGAGTTTCCCACAAGGTCAGTTGGCTGGAAAGGGAAGGATCCCAGGTTCCGCCTGGGCATCTGAGACCCCACAAGCTGCCCCCTCCCCGTGGGGCCTCCTTTATTCTTCACTGAGAGCCACGATACTCCCGGGGCAGTCCCACATATATGTGGGTGCTAGGTCCCAGGAATGACGATTTCCATCTCTTGTGTTTCTGTGGCATGCTTCTTTGCTTTCAGATGTGATCTCCTTTTGCTGGCATCAGGCTTGATCCATCTAAGCAGGACTCTCCTTTTTATCACCTCACAGGAGGCTGAACCGTCTGAGCCCAGAAGTGCTGAGGTGACGAGGAAGCCCAAGGCTGCTGTTCCTTCTGTGAACAAGAGGCCCAAGAGAGAGACTAAGAAGAAGCGGTAGAAGAGGAGGCCCGAGGAGCCGGGCAGGCAGGGAGAGGGTCTTGGGGACAGCCCTCCTGGGAATCTACATCCTGTTCCCCCCCATCCCAGGCTCAGGGTCTGAGGAGGCTGTGATGCCCTCTGACCACAGAGATCTAGACAGTCATGACAGTCCCCAGGCTCCAGCTCGGCAATCCATCACTTCCTCTTCCTTCTGCTTTTGTGACGGTTTAGAGTCAAGGGGACTGAAGCTATGAGCATAGACTGTATTAGGTTTGTTCAGAAGCCAGTTCAGCTCACAGAGTCACATTTTCTTATTTAGTCATGTGTCCATCCTCGAGTCGCCCCCTTCTTGTGGGTTTACACTACATTTTGGAGTCGTTATCTAATGCTGACAAGTACACCCTCTCCCATTATTTGTGTACTGCAAACCTCCTGCTAATCAGTCACTTTTGTTGGTGCTGTGTAGACAGAGCCAGGCCTCACCTGTTTGTTTAGGCCAAGATGCCATGGCTATGCAACGTTAGTGATCCCACTAGCTGTGACAGCCAGGCCCAGAAAATGCCTGGCGTGAGAGCCAGCAGACGGCTAGGCCAGGGTAGGCAGTGCCTGCTTCTGCTCCATCAGGTGCAGGGTATTTGGCTGAAGGTGTGCATATTTCCTGGGCACAAACTTCCTGAGCCTCTGAAATGGGAGGCTCATCAATTTCAGACCAACCTCTTTTCAACCCATCATAGCACGTTCAAGGTGTGCCTTTTACTTCTACTTGTACATCCCCCATCCCTTCAATTCTTTCATTCCCTGACCAGTGAGAGAGTTCCTGGGGGAAGTGTGAATAAACTGACATGCAAGCTTCAGAACCTGCCTGTGTTGTCTTTTGCTGAGGGAGAGCGGAAGCCTAGGGCCCTGCCCTGGGGATGAGGGAAAGGCTTGCCCCCCAGAGAAGTGGGACAGTGGGGGCGAAGCTGGCCATAATGGGGTGGCTTTGGCAAGAGCAGCTCTGCAGGCTGAGCCGTTCTGGAAGAAGTTTTCAGGAAGGGTCCGGCTAAGTGCTTCGTGTGGCCTTTAGTCACTGGAAACACTTGTGAATGGCCATGGGTGTGTTAGAGTTTCCACTGGGTCCAGGCCCTGCTCATTCCCCTTGTTCCTTCTGAGGAAGATGCTGCTTGTCGTCAAAGTGGCTTGAGAAAAACCAAGTGCAATACAGTAAAAGGCCTTATGTGGCATTGGCTGGGTGTAGTCACTTGCCCTGAATCAGCTGCTGAGGAAAAGCCCTGGCCCCTTGGTAACTCAGATTTGCCCAGCTCGTTTACAGCCCGCCGGACAACTTTCCCAAATGTCAGGACTGATGAGGATCTTAAGGGATGAGCGACTATCATCTCCGTTTTGGAGATGGGAAACTGAAGTCCGGACTACTTGAGAATGTCCAAGCCTGGATTTGGACCCAGCCCACGGCACATTCCTTGGTATTTAACAGGTATTTAGCAAGTGCTATGAGGGTCCTGCTCTGCTGCAGAAGGGTTTGGCAAGATCTCCCAGCACTTGAGGTTTCAGGAGAGGAAGTCCAGGGGCTGGAGCTTGTGCATAATGAAGGGCCAGTCTTGGCTAGATACTGGCTTGAGGAGGAGCTTCTGCGGAGTGTTTCTGTTTCACAACACTTTAATGAGAGTTTCAATGCCAGGCCCCATGCTAGGAACTGAGGATGCAGAAATAAGGAACCTTCCCAGAAACCCAGAGTGCACCTGGCCAAGTGGGAGACTCAGACATGTAAGCAGGTTTGATGTGGGGAGTTTCTCCAGTAGAGGAGCTGTTTCTCCAACAGTGTTCCCGGGGGCACCCAGCTCAATCTCGAGGGGTAGGTGCAGCCATCTGGCAGAGTGGAAGTGATGGAGCTGAGTCTTAAAGGCTCAGCAGGACTTGAGACCACAGGGAAATGAGGCTGGGAGAGCAGGGGCCAGAGCTGTAGTGCAGACCTGTTTCAGCTTGTGGGGGAGAGACAGCTTCTGGCTCCGGGGAGCAGTGCCACCTCAATAGATCCTCTCCCTTAAAGGCTGGGCCAGAGAATAGCCCTCAGAAAGCAAGGGCTGTCATCCTCTGCTCCACCAAACCCTTCTTCCACATGTACTGTGGGCAGAGTTTGCAGCATTTGGTTCTCTTGGTTTTCAGGACCCATCCTCTCCAGATTTCCCTCCTGCATTACTAGTTCCTGCTCATGAGAGGGGCCCAGGCTTCGGTCTTTAGTCCTCTATCGTCTGTTATACAGAAGCTCCAGTCCCAGACTTCCTGTCTGCACGTACTCCTTTGAAGATCTCATCTAGGCTCGAGGCTTTAAATACCACCCATATTAGGATTTTTCCAGAGAAACATAGAAGGAGACTTTAAAAGTTTGGTTTTTTGAGGTGGAGTCTTGCTCTGTCATCCAGGTTGGAGTGCAGTGGCACGATCTCAGCTCACTGCAGCCTCTGTCTCCCAGGTTCAAGCGATTCTCCTGCCTCAGCCTCCCGAGTAGCTGGGATTACAGGCACATGCCACTACGCCCAGCTAGTTTTTGTATTTTTAGTAGAGGTGGGGTTTGGCCATGTTGGCCAGGCTGGTCTCGAACTCCTGGCCACAAGTGATCCACCTGCCTCGGCCTCCCAAAGTGCTGGGATTACAGACGTGAACCACTGTACCCAGCGAGACTTCTTATAAGATATTGTCTCCAGTGATTATGGAGGCTGAGAAGTCCCACAAGCTGCTGCCTGCAAGCTGGAAACCCAAGAAAGCCAGTAAAGGGCCGATGGTGTAGATTCTGTCTGAGTCTGAAGGCTGAGAACCTGGAGTGCTGCGAGCAGAAGACAGACGTCCCAGCTCATGCAGTCAGACAGCGGGAGGGCGAGTCCAACCTTCCTCCATCTTTTTGTTCTGTTCAGGCCCTTAAATGGATGAGGCCCACCCGCTTTACTCACTCCACGGATTCAAATGCTAATCTCTTCCGGAACACAGACACACCCAGAAATACTGTTTAATCAGATACCTGCATGTCCTGTGGCCTAGTCAAGCTGACATGTAAAGTTAACCATCACATCGCTCACATGCTGAAGTCTCCCCGACGGATCTCTCCAGCCCCACTCCTGAGCTCCAGACTCACGAATCTGACTTCCTACTCATTATCTCCATTTGAATACACAGCAGGCATCTCAAAGCACATTCCTGATCTCACCAGCAGCCCCAGGCTTGTTCTTTTTGTGGTCTTTCCTATCTTAAAGAGCATCTTAAAAGAAACAAAGTATATTTTTAAAGTGTACAACTTGCTGATTAGATACATGTATATGTTGTGAAATAATCACCACAATCAAGCTAATTAAAATACCCATCACCTTACATAGTTATGTGTGTATGTGCGTGTGTGCGTGTGTGCGTGTGTGTGTGTGTGTGTGTGTGTGTGTGTCAGGCGGTGGGGGGTGGGGTGAGAACACGATCTTAGAAAACTTCAAGTATATACAGTTGACCCTTGAGCAACATGGGTTTGCACTGTGCAGTCCACTTGTACGCAGCTTTTTTTCAGTAAATAAAATTCCTTCATAGCCACATCCACATCTACAACCAAAAGCAGATCAAAAATAGTGTTTGTGGGATGTGAAATTCACGTATATGGAGGGCTAACTTCTAGAGGCGGGTTTCACAGGGCCCACCTCGAGACTTGAATATGTGTGGGTTTTGATGTCTGCGGGGTCCTGAAACAAATCCCAGGCAGATACCCAGGGATGACTGTAGTACAGTATCATTGTCTGTAGTCACCATGCTATCCATTAGATCTCCAGCACTCTTTCATCTGGCATAACTGAAACTTGGTGCCCCTTAACAAACAGCTCCCCATCACCCACTACTCCTAGCCCTTAGCAACCTCCATTCTACTCTCTGATTCTATAGGTTTGACTGTTTTAGATTCTACATATAAATGAGATCATGCAATATTTCTCTCTGTGTGTCTGGCCTATTTTGCAGGTCCATTTGTGTTGTTGCAAATGGCAGAATTTCCCTTTTTGTGTTTTTTTTTTTTGAGACGGAGTCTCACTCTGTCACCCAGGCTGGAGTGCAGTGGTGTGATGTTGGCTCACTGCAACCTTCACCTCCTGGGTTCAAGTGATTCTCCTGCCTCAGCCTCCTGAGTAGCTGGGACTACAGGCACGTGCTACCATGCCCAGCTACCCTTTTTGTATTTTTAGTAGAGATGGGGTTTCATCATGTTGGCCAGGCTGGTCTCGAACTCCTGACCTCGTGACCTGCCCACCTCGGCCTCTGGGGTTATAGGTGTAAGCCACTGTGCCTGGCCTGGATTTCCTTTTTTTTCTTTCTTTCTTTTTTTTTTTTGGAGATAGAGCCTTGCTCTGTCACCCAGGCTGGAGTGCAGTGGTCCGATCTCGGTTCACTGTAAGCTCTGCTTCCCAGGTTCACGCCATTCTCCTGCCTCAGCCTCCCGATTAGCTGGGACTACAAGCGTCCACCACCATGCCCGGCTAATTTTTTGTATTTTTAGTAGAGACGGGGTTTCACCCTGTTAGCCAAGATGGTCTTGATCTCCTAAACTTGAGATCCGTCCGCCTCGACCTCCCAAAGTGCTAGGATTACAGGCGTGAGCAACCATGCCCGGCCTCCTTTTTCTTTTTTTTTTTTTTAAGGCTTAATAATATTCCATTGTATGTATACACCACATTTCCTTTATTCATTCATCAATTGATGAACATTTAGGTTGTTTCTGTATCTTATCTATTATGAATAATGCTGCAATAAACATAGGAATATAGCATTTCTTTGAGATACTGATTTAATTTCCTTTGGATAAATACCCAGAAGTGAGATTGTTGGATCATTTGGTAGTTCTTTTTTTTTTTTCTTAATCTTTTGAGGAGCCTCCATACCGTTTTCTATAATGGCTATACCAATTTACATTCCCATCAGTAGAGTACCAGGGTTCCAATTTCTTCACATCTTTGCCAACAGTTACCTTTCGTCTTTAAAATAATAGCCCCTCTAATAGGTGTGAGGTGATATCTCTTGGTTTTGATTTGCATTATTTAGTGATGTTGATAACCTTTCCATAGAACCTGTTGGCCATTAGTATGTCTTCTTTGGAAAACTGTCTATTTAGGTCCTTTGACCATTTAAAAAATTGGGTTCATTGGGTTGTTATTTTGCTATGGAGTTGTATGAGTTTCTTTTTTTTTTTTTTTTTTTTTT
>NW_016819573.1:669632-680397 GCF_001698545.2 Rhinopithecus bieti
CCCGCCTCGGCCTCCCAAAGTGCTGGGATTACAGGCTTGAGCCACCGCGCCCGGCGAAGTTATTCTTAACTCCCCTCTCTCTGTCACACTCCACTTCTGACCCTTAAGTATCTCCTTGCCACTCAACCTTAAAAATCCAGAATGACACTATCTCACCACTTCACTACCCTTATCTCACCTGGATATTGCAGCACCCTCCTCACGGGTAGTCTGTTCTCAAAACAGCAGCCAGAGGGATCCTTTTAAAACTTGTGGGATCACCTCCATCACCTGTCCCCATCTCACTCAGGTAAAGGCCAAAGTCCTTACTGGGACCCACAGAGCCTGCAAGAACCACTTCACCTCCTTCGCCTTTCTGACTTCATTTCCCGCCACACCTCCTTGCCCACTTCACTATCTAAAGGACTAAATCACTAATGGTAAAATTGTGCTCGTCAGTGAGGAAGACACTCTAGAGAAGAGTTTTGTTTTTATTTTTTAACGGAGTAAAAGTCACATGACATAAAATTGACCATTTTAAATAAGCATACAATTCAGCAGCATTTTAGTGCTTTCACAGTGTTGTACAGCCACCACCTCTATCTTCTTCCAAATTTATATATTTTTTAAAGGCAGAGTCTTGCTTTTTTACCCAGGGTGGAGTGCAGTTACACCATCATAGCTCACCGCAGCCTCGATGTCCTGGTTCCAAGCAATCCTCCTGCCTCAGCTTTCTGAGTAGCTGGGGCTACAGGTGCGCATACCACCACCCCCAGCTAATTTTTAAATTGTTTGTGGAGACAGGATCTCACTATGTTGCCCAGGCTGATCTTGAACTACTGGCCTCAATTCATCCTTCCACCTTGGCCTCCCAAAGCCTTGGGATTACAGGCATGAGCCACCATGCCCCACCAGTAGAGCCACTTTAGAAAACTGGGGTTTCTGGGAGCTAAATGATGAGAACTTATGAATGGAAAAAAGGAAACAACAGACACTGGGGTCTGCTTGAGGGGGGAGAATGGGAGGAGGAGAGGAGCAAAAAAGATCACTATTGGGTACTGGGCTTAATAACTGGGTGATGGAATGATATGTACAACAAACTCCCGTGATATGTGTTTGCATATGTAACAAACCTTCACATGCACCCCCAAACCTAAAAGTTAAAAAAATTAAAACTGGAGTTTCTTTTAAAAATTTAACATACATCTAAGCTATGAGCCAGCATTCCACTCCTAGATATTACCCAAGAGAGGCGAAAATATTTGTCCACAAAAATTTTGTGCTAAATTCAAGCTAGATTGTTCATAGCAGCTTTATTCATAGTAGTCAAAAGCTAAAAATAGCCCTGATGTTCATCAACAATAGAATGAGTGAAATGCAGCATATTTATACAATGAAATACTACACACCATCAAGAAATGATTTACTGTCAGGCATGGTGGCTCAAGTTCGTAATCCCAGCTACTCAGGAAGCTGAGGTGGAAGGATCCCTTGAGCCCTGGAGTTCAAGGCTGCAGGGAACTATGATTACACCACTGCATTCCAGTCTGGGTGTCAGAATGAAATCCCATCTCTAAAAAAAAAAAAAAAAGAAAGAAAGAAATGATTACAGATATGCACAATATGAATACTAATGATTTTCTACTTTAATTTTTCAACTTTATGATCCTGTGAAAGAGATACACGTTCAGTAGAAACCGTATTTTGAGTACCCATACAACCATTCTGTTTTTCACTTTCAGTATAGTATTCAATAAATTACCTAAGATATTCAACACATCACTATAGAATAGGCTTTGTGGTCGATGATTTTGCCCAGCTGTAAGCTATTGTAAGTGTTCGGAGCACGTTCAAGGTAGGCTAGGCTACGCTAGATGTTTGGTAGGTTAGGCGTATTAAATGCATTTTTTTTTTTAACTTTTTTTTTTGTAAAGACGGTCTCACTCTGTCATCCAGGCTGGAGTGCTGTGGTTAGAGGCTCACTGTAGCCTCTAACTCCTGGGCTCCAGCCATCCTTTCACCTCAGCTTCCCGAGTAGCTGGGACTAGAGGCTTATACCACCACGCGTGGCTAATTTTTTAAAATATATTTTTTTGGTAGAGGTGGGGTCTTACTATGTTGCCCAGGTTGGTCTTGAACTCATGGCATTCAAAGCACTGAGATTATAGGTGTGAGCCATTGTGCCTGGCCTAAATGCACTAAAAATTTTTATTTTGTCGGTATAGTAGGTGTATAGATTTATGGGGTACTTGAGATATTTTAATACAAGCACACGATGTGTCATAATCACATTGAGGTAAGCATCTATCATTTCTTTGTGTTACAAACAGTCCAGTTATACTCTTGTAGTTATTTTAAAATGTACAACAAATTATTGTTGACTATAGTCACCTTGTTGTGCTATCAAATACTAGATCTTATTCATTCTACCTAACTCTAACCATTCTACCTAACCATTGTCCCTTCCCCTGCCAAATGCATTTTTGACTTAATGATATTTTCTATTTAGGATGGGTTTATCAGGATGTGACACCATTGCAAGTTGAGGAGCATCTGTATACTGTCTGGTTCTATTCCAGTGAAATTCTAAAATAGACACAACTAACCCGTGGTGATAGAAATCAGATCTGTGGCTGCTTCTGGGAAGAACGTTGACTAGGAAAAGACATGAGAAAACTATCTGGGATGATGAATTTTTTCTTTTCTTTTTTGAGGCAGGGTCTTGCTTTGTCACCCAGGCTGGAATGCAGTGGTGGGATCTCAGCTGACTGCAACCTCTCCCTCCCAGGCTCAAGTGATCCTCACATCTCAGCCTCCCGCGTAGCCAGGACCACAGGCATGTGCTACCACACCCAACTAACGTTTTGTATTTTTTGTAGAGACAGGGTCTTGCCATATTACCCAAGCTGGTCATCAACTCTTGGGCTCAAGTGATCCACCCCCTTGGCCTTCCAAAGTGCTGGGATCACCTGCTGGAAATGTTTTATACCTTGATATGCAGTCATCAAAGTTGACTGAATGCTTCAGATCTGAGCATTTCACTATGTGTAAATTGCTTTTTCCTAAAATATTTTCCTAGGCTGAGGTGGGCGGATCACTTAAGCCCAGGAGACTAGGCTGGGCAACATAGTCAGGCCCTGTCTCTATTTAAAAAACAAAACAAAACAAAACAAAACAAAACTTAAAAAAAAATTTTCCTGTGGGTCAAGGCGTAAGCTATGTGTTTGAGACACATTATGTCATTTAACTTGTAAGCAAATTCCTTATGGTAGATGTTATTGTCTCTGCCTTAGAAAACTGAAGGGTTTTCTCAGAAGGGTTAAACAACTTGCCTCATTAAGAAAGGTGGGATTAAAACCCAGCACTATGACCCCAAAGCCCATACCTCAAGGGTTACCTCTTCTCTCTAACCCATTCTTTTCCCTAAGATTTTACAAAAGGGGAAACTGAGTCCCAGAGTGGGTTGGAGACATGCTCAATGCCACTTAGCTCTTTGGAATCAGAATGGAACTAGAACCCAGGTTTCCAGAGCTTTCTTACTGCATCTCACTTGGGCAAAGAGGTCAAGCTCACTCCCACCTCCACCCAGCTGGAGGTTGGGAGCTCAAAGTATAATTTTTAAAGACTTGAGTATAACATTCATGTTATGGGAGGCCGAAATTCAGGGCATAGATACCCTGTGACTTCAAAATGAGAGACTGTGCTTTCCATCTGTCTTTGTATTATTGGAGTCGTTCCAGGCTGGTTTTCTGTGAATCATGGAGGCTTGCCATCCGCCCTGCTGCAATTATCCCATTTTACACCGAGGATCCCTAACCGGACTCACCTATTCCCTCCCTTCATGGCTTTTTGGGTGGCAAGATTTCTAATCCAACACATTCCACAAGCTTCCGTCTACTTAATTTAAGAGAAACCAGTATGAGTTTCTCATCTTCTCCTTGACACTCGGAGTTCTGACATGGATTCATGTCAAGAACAACAAAAACAGCCAATCGGATTTAGTTTTAACCCACATCCAATCAACCAACAATAAGAGTGGCCGTTGTCAGGTTCAGCCCATCACATTGTTCAAAAAGTGATGTCGTCTCTTGTGTTGCTAGAAGGTACCATCTTGTGTTTTGAGAGAATTAGGCTTGAATGATGATAGATTCTTCCCAAAAAAGCTTGGTTCTTTGGGAGGAAAAAAACATGTGTCCCAGCTTCTTTGGCCATCTTCTGCTAAAGAGAAATTTCATTAAAAAATGCTGGCCCGGCATGGTAGCTAATGCCTGAAATCCCAGCACTTTGGGAGGCCGAGGCGGAAAGACTGTTTGAGCCCAGGAGTTCAAAATCATCCTGGGCAACATGGCAAGACCCCATCTCTAAAAAAAAACCACCCAAAATTAGCCAGGCATGGTTGTGCACGCCTGTAGTCCCAGGAGGCTGAGAAGGGAGGATTGCTTGAGCCCAGGGAGATGGAGGCTGCAGTGAGCTGTGATGGTGTCACTGCCCTCCAGCCTAGGTGATAGAGAGAGACCCTGTCTCCAAAAAAAAATCTTTTCCTCCTCCTTAAAAGTCACAGAGTGTGTTTCACGGGCTGCCTTTTATCTGGAACTGGCAAGTGGTGCTGTGAATGAATCACCCTGTTTCTTGGGAATGTTTTGCTCCCAGAGCTCAAGGGGGTACAACAAGATGATAAACAGCCTCTTGAAAGTGCCTCTCCTCCCCCCGCTGCGGGGCTGGGAGCCTGTGAGTTCATGGAACTGGACAGTGGCCGAGCTTTCAGAGACCACTGAGTCCAACTCAGTTTTGCAGACGAGGAAACCTGGGCTTTCACATTCATGGAAAGGGAACCAGGAGCAGGGCCGAGGCCATCTGAGTATGACCCATCCCCACTGCTGGTGGGCCTGTGGTTCATACCCGTGTCCCTCTAAGCTTCAGCCTCCTTCTCTGGAAGATGGGGGGCAGGATGCCTGATGTTCCCTGTGGTTTCCTATCATTCGGGGACCCTGAGTCTTTGCTCCTATGTAGTCACCTGATAGAAATGCCAAACCTGAAATGTGGCACTTTGCTTCTCAAGCCAGAGAAGGATCCAGGTTTATGGCCCTTAGCAAGAGCCCAAGTGATTCAGTTCAGCTCAGGTGGGTTCAACAAATGCGCCCACACCCTGGCCCTGTTCAACCCCTAAGCTGGGCACCGGGATGCCAGGTGGATCAGATCTGGTTTCTGCCTCCAATCAGTGGGGCTAGGCAGACACACAGAAAGACTATGACCATAGGCTGTGGCAAGCCTGTGGGTATTGGCCTAAGGGGCTTTGGGAACACAGGCGAGGGCCTAACCAAGCCTAGGAAAGAGCCAAGGCCTCTGGGGGCAGGTAGCCATGCTGGAGGGTTCGCATCTGGCGGCAGAGGACGTGATGGACAAATGGGATGAGACCTTGGGCAAGGCCCTTCTCGTCTAGGCCTGGGTCTCCCCAGAATGCATTTGCAGGGGCTGGCGGAGGTCTCCCTACCTCTGGACTTCTGGGGTGGGGAAAGTGTTAATGTTCGTTGTGAGCTTGGAGGGAGCCTGTCCATGGCCAGGAGAGACTATCCTATCCTGGCACCCAAGGCTGTGGTCTTCTTCTTCTCCTGTAGGTCCAGAGTCCTCTGGGAGCATAAGGGCGCTGCCCGGCAGCCCTCTCATCTCTGACCGAGTCCCAGTGTGTGTGGGAACACCCCGAGCTGGGAGAGGGGAGAGTGAGGCACCCTGCCCTCTCCTGACCCCTGCCTTGTCCTCAGTCCATTGGAGAA
Organism: Rhinopithecus bieti; assembly: GCF_001698545.2. NCBI lineage: Eukaryota > Metazoa > Chordata > Mammalia > Primates > Cercopithecidae > Rhinopithecus > Rhinopithecus bieti. The sequence goes on from NW_016819573.1 coordinate 675,383, forward strand.
TTGCCACAGGCAAGAAATAGCCCTCGATAATACACAGGTTAACTCAGAAGTGCACAGCTGCTGATCAATACCAAAAATGAAATTTTTTTTTTTTTTTTTTTTTGAGACAGTCTCCCTCTGTTACCCAGGCTGGAGTGCAATGGCATGATCTTAGCTCACTGCAACCTCCACCTCCCAGGTTCAAACAATTCTTGTGCCTCAGCCTTAAAGTAGCCCGGGACTGCAAGCGTGCGCCACCATGCCTGGCTAATTTTTTTTTTTTTTTCGAGTCTGAGTCTGGCTCTGTTGCCCAGGCTGGAGTACAATGGTGCGATCTCGGCTCACTGTAACCTCTGCTTCCCGGGTTCAAGTGATTCTCCTGCCTCAGCCTCCTGAGTAGCTGGGACTACAGGTGCCCGCCACCACACCCGGCTAATTTTTGTATTCTTAGTAGAGACGGAGTTTCACCATGTTGCCCATGCTGGTCTCGAACTCCTGACCTCAGGTGATCTGCTCGCCTCAACCTCCCAAAGTGCTGGTATTACAGGCGTGAGCCACCACGCCCAGACTCAAAAAGGAAATTCTTATTCTAAAGTGTCCATCTCTTTGACAAATGCCTGGAGTCTCTGGCCCTAGATGGGCAGGGGAGCATCCTGGGACCCTCTGTCCCTGTAAGCAGCGTCTGTCTCAAGCCCTCCCCAGCCAGGCTTAGCTCCCTCCACCTTCTCTCCTCCCACTCCCTCCAGGACATCTAGCAGTCCAGCTCCCCCCTCTACTCCCCTGAAACCTCACTCTCTGAGGTCAGCTGGAGCTGCTTTGTGATTGGTAGCTCAATGCCCTGGACACTTTATTGACCCTGTCTTACCTCACGTGGTCTCCCAGCAACATCTAATCCAAGAACAACATCCTTCCAGAAAGCTTAGAACCCTCATTGGAGGCCTCTTCCTGCAGCCTATTAGACATGAGGACTCCCTAGGGCTCTGTGTGGCTTTCTCATCCTTTACAAAACATCATATTCTGAGCCTCAGTTTCACCATCAGTGAAATGGGAATAATGATACAGGTTGAGCACCTCAAATTGAGCACCTCAAATTCAAAAATTTGCCATCCGGCCGGGCACGGTGGCTCAAGCCTGTAATCCCAGCACTTTGGGAGGCCGAGACAGGCAGATCACGAGGTCAGGAGATCAAGACCATCCTGGCTAACACAGTGAAACCCCGTCTCTACTAAAAAAAATACAAAAAACTAGCCGGGCGTGGTGGCGGGCGCCTGTAGTCCCAGCTACTCGGGAGGCTGAGGCAGGAGAATGGCGTAAACCTGGGAGGCGGAGATTGCAGTGAGCTGAGATCTGGCCATTGCACTCCAGCCTGGGCGACAGAGCGAGACTCCGTCTCAAAAAAAAAAAAAAAAAAAAAAAAAAACCACAAAAATTTGCCATCCAAAATGCTTTAAAATATGAAACTTTCTGAGCACTGAGATGACATTCAGTGGGAATGTTCACTGGAGCATTTCAGATTTCATTTTTTATTTTTTGGATTAGGGATATATATATAGATATAATGCAAATATTTCAAAATCCAAAAAAATTCAAAATTGAAACACCTCTGGTCCCAAGCATTTCAGATAAGGGAGACTCAACCTGTAGCACCTTTTCCAACGGGTTGCAATGAGTTAATGCATATAAGGCACTTGGCAACTGATGCAGTGTGTTCAAAAGTGTTGGTTAAATTATTCATTTTTTTTCAACATCTCCATGGATATCTAACAGGTTTGCCCAAAATAATTTGGCCAAAACCAAACTCGTGACTTTTTGGCCTCAGTGGGCTCCTACCCAGACTTCCCCATCTCAGTAAGTGCACCTCCACTCACCCACCCAAAGCCTGAGAATCCGTCTTGAGCTGCCCTCTCTGTGCCCACACCCCTCATCCATCAGCAGGGACTGTCGGAGCTTCCTCCTAATGCGCTCAAGTCATCCACTTTCGCCACCTCCCCTGCCAGGCTTGCAGCACTTTCACCCCCTCCTGGAGGACATCCCAGCCTCCTTGCTGACCTCCCTGCCTCCACCCACCTCCCTTAATCTCACTTTATGCAGCTGCCAGCAGGGCCTTGCAAAAACATGCATTGGTGGCTCATGCCTGTAATCCCAGCACTTTGGGAGGCCAAGGCAGGTGGATGCCTTGAGCTCAGGAGTTCGAGACCAGCCTGGGCAACAAAGGGAGACCCTGTCTCTACAGAAAAAAAAAAAAAAAAAAAAACATTACATCTTGTCACCAACACCTGTCTCCTCCCTTAACATCACTGTGGTCCCCCAGAGCCTGGAAGTAAAGCTCAAGCCACTTCTCATACCGGAGGAGGCTCCAGTCCCTGTGAAAAGCTCTGGTTCCATCTCCCATTAATCTTCCTCCACCCATTCTCCATCCAGATCCAGTATATCCAGTTCCCACCTTGAGGGCCTTTCCCTGAATGTTCTTTTCCTCAAATCATTTTCTTTTACTTCTTTATTTTATTTGAGATGGGATCTCGCTTTACCACCCAGGCTGGAGTGCAGTGGCGCGATGGTAGCTCACTGCAGCCTCAACCTCCTGGGCTCAAGCAGTCCTCCCGCCTCAGCCTCCCAAAGTGCTGGAATTATACCATCCCCAGCTCTCCCGAATCTTTATATGGTTACTCTTTTTCATCCTTCGAGGTTTAGCTGCACAACTGTAGTCCCAGCTGCTTGGGAGGCTGAGGCAGGAAGATCACTTGAGCCCAGGAGTTTGAGGTTGCAGTGAGTCAGGATTGTAGCACTGCACTCCAGCCTGGGCAACAGAGCAAGACCCTCTAAAAAGCAATAAGAACAATAAAAACCAAGCTTTAGCTACTTTCCTCTGGGAAGCCTTTCTGACCTGCTGTCCTTAGAGCTCCTCACCTCCTCCTCACCCTGTCCCTCACTGACTCCCATCCTAGCAGGTAGCAAGCACATTTTGCATTTCTGCAACAATTGGGTCAATTTATTTTACCAACAGCCTCTCACACCAACCTGTGAAATCCACAAAGGCAGGGGCCGTGTGCATTTTATTGACCAACATGCCCCCACCACCAGACACTCAGCAAATGCTTCACCCACTCCCAAGGCCTCAATCAGATCTCCAGACCTGAGCTCTGTGGCCTTGGGGAAGTTACTCACCCTCTCTGGGCCTGTCTGGCAGGTAGAGGGGCCTGGCTGGTGATGTATGCCTCCTCTTATCCCTGGCCCACGTTGTGGCAGGGAGGGGAGGCTGCCCAGGCTGGCCCTTCACATGCTGGGTACTTCTCAGGGCAAGCTTCCACAGACAGAGCTCCCCGAGTGTTTGCTGAGTTGAACAGAAGGACCTGGAAACCTCGATGCCAACACCTCCAGGAATGAGAAGGCTGCAGGGGAGCCAGCTCAAGGTCCAGGGAGCTAATTGCACTATTAGATGATTAAAGATGTTTAATGATGGGGATGCAGCTGTGGTACAAAGTTAAGCACAGACCACAAGCGGCCCGAGGCTTGGTTCAAATTTGGGGTGTGGGAAGGAGCCTCCCCCAGATTCATCCATCTGGATAGGAGAGGTCACAGCCACAGCCTGTGGCCCCAGGCAGCTGAGGCCTGAGCCAGCACTGGGGCTGGGCTCCTTCCGGGCTCCTTGGGGATCCCTGCCCCTGGAGTCCTCCCTGAGCTGGCGGGGCCCTGGGAGAAGGTGAGACCAGACTCAGGGTGTGACGTGGGGCGGGGTGGCTGGCTTAGTTCCTGCTCTGGAAGCCAGAGCTAATGTGCTAGCCTCAGACAGGGGCTGAGATGGGCCTGGCATGGCGCCAGCCAATCTGGGGAATCCAGGCCTGAGATTCCTGTCCCAACAAGTGTTGGGGCCTGTTCAGCGTCAAGTGCTGGTCTGAGCAATGCTGGAACATGATGATGACCCAGCCCACCCTCTCCCTGCTGGAGAAACATCCACTGTGAGGAGTGCAGATGGGATCCACATCCACGAAGCTAGGGGGTCGGGGGAGGGACCAAAGAATGGAAGAGGAGTTAGCGGGGGATTAGAGACAGGAAGGACATCCCAGCAGACAGCAAGCAGGAGCAGGGCCCACTGGAGAGACAGTGGCAGGGGCAGGGAAGCAGGGTGGTGGAGGTTCAGCCGTTCAGCCCTGCAGGCAGATGAGATAGGACTGGAGAGGCTGGCAGGGCCCTGATGGCCTCTTAAGTGTGAGCTTTGGCCTAAGGCCCCTGGAGAGCCACTGAAGGATCAGAGCTGTGATTTGGAAAGAGTAACACAAGGACGGTTTTTTTTTTTTTAATTATTTTATTTTTTTGAGACGGAGTCTTGCTCTTCCTGCTCCTTTGCTCCAGCTTCCTGGGGTCACTTCCCAAAAGAGTAGTCTCAGGCTCTGCTTCAGGAGAACCTGAACTAAGATAGAGTGAAGCTGAGGCCACCAGACAGTTGGCTGACTCCTCTTAGGCTAACACTGGCTGTGTGCTCAGCCCAGGCCCAGTGCAAAGGAGCCCACCTTCCTCATTACCCACTTCTGCCCTACCTTGGGAATGTGTGTGGATGTAGAAAGAGTGAGTCAAGGTCAAGGGGAAGGGGAAGGGGACATCACAGAACGTCATGAAGAAGAACTGGGCACTTCCTCCTGGGGGTAGCACTCTCTCATCAGTGGTGCCAGGACAGGTACAAAATGCACAACAGACGTCACAGAGCATCCCCAGCAGGTGCCCCCAGAGGGACCAGCCCAGAGGGGGTGCAGAAAGGCCAAGTGCATGACCAGCTGCCTTGAGGACTTTGGCCCCCAGGAACCTTGGGCCGTGGACTAGGCCTCATACTTGGGCTTCCCAACTAGTTGGGAAGCAAAGATCTGTGTGAGTAGAGGGCGCTAGATGGCACTTTAAAAATAACTCATAGACCGGGTGCAGTGGCTCATGTCTGTAATCCTAGCACTTTGGGAGGCCAAAGAAGGAGGATCACTTGAGCCCAGGAATTCAAGATCAGCCTGGGCAACATAGGGAGACCCTCATCTTTACAAAAAAAAAAAAAA
>NW_016819573.1:680946-691999 GCF_001698545.2 Rhinopithecus bieti
AAAAAAAAAAAAAAAAAAAAAAAAAAAAAGAAAAGAAAAGAAAGAAGGAAGGAAGGAAGGAAGGAAAGAAATGAAAGAAAGGAGGAACGAAGGAAGAAAGGAAGAGAAAAAGAGAGAAAGAAAAAGAGAAAGAAAGAAAGAAAGAGAGAGAGAGAAAGAGAGAAAAAGAGAGAGCAGACAAGCCAGGTGTGGTGGCGCTCATCTCTAGTCCCAGCTACTCTGGAGGCTGAGGTGGGAGGATCTCCTGAGTCCCAGAGGCTGAGGCTGCAGTGAGCCGTGATTGTGCCATTGCACTCCAGCCTAGGCGACAGAGCAAGACCTTTTCTCAAAAGAACTAAAAAAGAAAATAAAGGTTATATGGATCTACATTATTAATTTTAAGGCTGTCATAATTATCCACTTTATTAAGGGACTTCTCCAGCTGTACCAGAAATAATAATGATATGCATTTACTGGGTATCTAGCATGTGTATCATTACACAGCCATATGAGGTGTGTACAAGTATCCCCGTTTTACCAGTGAGAGAAATGAGAGTCGGGGTTAATGACTTCCAAGGCCACACAGCTACCAAGGCAGGATTCAAACCCAGGTCTGCCTTTAACCGTGATGTTCAGCCACCTGGCAGGTCCCTCCCACTGACCTCTATATATTTGTTTCTGCAAAAAATTCTGATGAGTCAGAGCCCCGTGTGTGCATTTTACCAGTTCCACTTGGAGGGAAACTTTATTTGCAGGACATTACATTGGGGCAGGCAGGGTTGGGGGAGCAGTCATCACCATCCCTCCTGCCTGCCCCCTGGACATCACACTGCTTCCCTTAGCAGCTATGGAAACCACGCTGGCCAGAGAAGGGAAGGGACTTGCCCAAGGCCACACTGTTCAGAGGCTGCACAGGACTGCGGTCCGGGCTTCCGATTCCCCACCCGGGTGTGGATGAAGCATGCGGGACACACGGACATAGGGATTAGAGACCCAAGCTCCAAAGGGCAGGGACGGTGCCAGTCTTGGTCATTCATTGCTCACTCATCTGTCCCCAGCTCCAGCACAGGAGCTGACATGCAGGCCTGAATGGATAAAGACGATAAGGAAGCCAAGATTGGGAGGGATTTCTGTGGAAGACTTCCAGGAGGGGCCGGGGGTGGGCCAAGGGGGAGTGGGGTTTGGACCAACAGAGAGGAGATTGTGGTACCTCGTGGGCAGGTGTGTGGAGGAGGGAGGAGCCCTGGCCTGCCGAGGGCAGAAATGGGTCTGGGAGCAGGCCGACCAGCCAGATGGGGGTGAGTCTGGGAGTGGCCAGAGCAGATTGAGGAGGCTGCAGCCCCTGTCTCTGGGGCAGCCCCTGTCCCCGAGTCCCACCACAGAGCCCTGCCTGGGTAATTCCTGAACAGGAACAGAAGGAGGAAGTTCTACAAGTGACACTCAGCTGGTGAGTGGGAGGCAGGGTTTGGTTTCCTTTCCAGATGAGCCCTGGGTTTGTTCAGCCCTGGTGCCTGCCCCCACCCCTACCCCTCCCCTGCTGCCTGTGCCCTTGGCTCAGGCACTGGTGAATCTCAGAGGCCAGGGAGGCCAGGAAGGAGCCATCCAGGCCAGGAAATGGGGAAGTCCTGCTGCGTGGGAATCCCCTGGGAGGATGGCTTGACGTGTCCCCTTCTCTCTCGGACCAGACTGAGAACTGAAAGCTGGGGCCGCAGCTTTCATATCCTTCCGGTGTGGCAAACTCCTTTCCATCCTTCAGGACCCAATCTATTTTTTTTTTTTTTTGCTTTGGAGATGGGATCTTGCTTTGCTGCCCAGGCTGGAGTGTAGTGGCACAATCATGGCTTGCTGCAGCCTCAAACTCTCGGGCTCAAGTAATCCTCCTGCCTCAACCTCCTGAGTAGCTGGGAGTACAGGCACACCCACCACACCTGGCTAATTTTTAATCATTTTTGTAGATACAGGGCCTCGCTATGTTGCCCAGGCTGATTTCAAACTCCTAGGCTCAAGCAATTCTCTTGCCTCAGCCTCCTAAAATGTTGGGATTACAGGTGTGAGCCTCTGCACCCAGCCAAGACTCAATCTAAATGTTACTCGTTTGGTAAACTCTCCGAGAATCCCCTTTCAAGGCAAACTGACAAATGCTCCCCACCCCTGAACTCCTGTAGCACTCAGAACACACTTAAAAATAAAAAGAATCACTGTTTCTTGGGAGTCCACAATGTACAGGGTCTCACATTTCACCTCCTTGTACCTCTCTGCATCACTGACAATTGGCACCGTCCTTAGTTCCGTTTTACTGAGCAGCTCAGTGGGGCTCAGGGAGGTTGCAGGGTTGCAGGCAGTGGGGCTGGGTCTCCAGGATACCAAAGTGTGTTGCTCTCTGGCCCTCCTGCTCATAGTGTTTCAGGGTCTGTTTCCTCCTCTGGCTTGGAGCCTTCAAAGGGCAGAGTCCGTGTCCCTGGAGACCTGGCCGTGGGGAGGTGTTGACCCATGGACAAATCTTTGAACCTCCCCACCAGCCTTCACCATGATGAGGACCTAGGCTGGTGCCTTGTATACAGTAGGCTGTTACTGAATTCTTGTGACATTGAGAAAGCTTGATCTTAAACTTATCATAAATGTGCAGTTTGAGCTTGGGCAAGTCACTTCTATTCTCTGGTCCTAAGTTTCCCGGGGTTTAGAAGGAAATGTTTACAGACAAGTGTCTTAGCTTCCTCCCTGTCCGAAAATTCAGTCCTTTGCTCTAGAACATGGCACATACCCCACACTAAATTTCCCTTATATTTCCCTTATATTGTTATATTAATTTTTTTTCTCAAGTGGACTTTCTAGGGAATCCCTTATTATTAATATCCATGATAGTATAGTATATTTGTTACAATTAATGAACCAATATTGATACATTATTATTAACTAAAGTCCGTATTTGATATGGAGTTTCTTAGTTTTTCCCTAGTGTCTTTTTTTTTGTTTTTTTAGATGGTGTCTCTATCTGTTGCCCCGGCTGGAGTGCAGTGGCATGATCTCGGCTCACTGCAGCCTCCACCTCCTGGGTTCCAGATATTCTCTTGCCTTAGCCTCCTAGGTAGCTGGGATTATAGGCACACACCACCATGCCTGGCTAATTTTTGTACTTTTAGCAGAGACGGGGTTTCACCATGTTGGCCAGGCTGGTCTCGAACTCCTGATCTCAGGTGTTCCACCCGCTTTGACCTCCCAAAGTGCTGGGAATCCAGGTGTGAGCCACCGCACCCGGCCCCTATGTCCTTTTTCTCTTCCAGGATCATGTCTCCTCTTGGCTTTGATAGTTTCTCAGACTTTTCTTTTTTTGATGACCCTGACAGTTTTGAGGAGTACTAGTTAGGTGTTCTGTTTTTTGTGTTTTGTGTTTTTTTTGTTTGTTTGTTTGTTTGTTTTTTGAGCTGGAGTTTCGCTCTGTTGCCAGGCCAGAGTACAGTGGTGTGATCTCAGCTCACTGCAACATCCACCTCCTGGGTTCAAGTGATTCTCCTGCCTCAGCCTCCCCAGTAGCTGGGACTACATGCGCCCGCCACCAGGCCCAGCTAATTTTTGTATTTTTAGTAGAGATGGCGTTTCACCATATTGGCCAGGATGGTCTCGATCTTTTGACCTTGTGATCCGCCTGCCTCAGCCTCCCAAAGTGCTGGGATTACAGGCATGAACCACCGCGCCCGACCTTTTTTGTTTTTTATTTTTTGAGATAGTGTCTTACTCTGTCACTTAGGCTGGAGTACCGTGGCACAATCATAGCTCATTGGAGCCTGCACCTCCCAGGCTCGATTCTCCCACCTCAGCCTCCTGAGTAGCTGGGACTACAGGCATGTGCCCCCACGCCCAGCTAATTTTTTTTTTAATTTGTTTTTTGGTAGAGATAGGGTCTCGCCATATCACCCAGGTTGGTCTTGAAGTCCTGGCCTCAAGCGATCCTCCTGCCTTGGCCTCCCAAAGTGCTGGGATTATAGATGTGAGCCACAGTGCCTGGCCTAGTCTGGTGTTCTGTAGAATGCCCCGCTATCGGAATCTGTCTGAAGCTTTTCTCATGGCTAGACTGGGGTTCTGGGTTCTGAGGAGAAAGACCACAGAGGTAAAATGCCGTTCTCATCACATCATATCAAGGGCAAATGTTATCAGCAGGCCTGTTGGCCCTGATCACCTGGCTGAGATAGCGTTTGTAAGGTTCCTGCACTGCAAAGGCACCACCCCCACCCCTCTTTCCACCCTGAATTCTTTGGAAGGGAGCCACCAAGCACAGCCCACACCTAGGGACTGGGGAGTCATGCTCCCCCTCCTTGAGGGTGGAGTATAGTGTGAACATTTTTTCTTCTATCTACTTTTCAAAGTACTCCCACAAAGCATTGCTACATTGTATCTTCCCAATGCCTAGGAAATGTGGAGAATGGAGGCATTCCACTGAGTGGAGGCCAATGCTCAGAGGGGCAGCAGTGGTTCCCTGCCCGGCCCCTGTGGATCTGGCCTTTCGCTCTTGGATATGAAATACATGAGCTTCGAGGTTCACAGATCCGGGTAGCACAGAACCGCAGCGCCTGAGTTCCAGATTCAGGAAGCCTTAAATTTTTTTTTTTTTTTTTTTTTTTTTGGAGGGAGTCTTGCTCTGTCGCCCAGGCTGGAGTGCAGTGGTGCAATCTCAGCTCACTGCAATCTCAGCTCCGCCTCTTGGATTCAGGCAATTCTCCTGCCTCAGGCTCCTGAGTAGCTGGGACTACAGGCACCCACCACCATGCCCAGTTAATTTTTGTATTTTTAGTAGAGACGGGGTTTCACCATGTTGGCCAGGCTGGTCTCAATCTCCTGACCTCTGTGAACCACCTGCCTCGGCCTCCCAAAGTGCTGGGATTACAGGCTTGAGCCATTGCACCCAGCCAGGAAGGCTTCAATTTTGCGTGGGTTTGAATTCAAGTTCCTGCCCTTCCTCACCACGTCATGTCACCTCACTGAGTCTCAGTTTCCTCATCTGTACGGTGGGATAACAATAGCTCCTACCTTGTTGCGTTGTGAAGAATGAACTAGATACTACTTCCAGGGTCCCTGGAAGCAATTCCCTGCTCAGGAAACTCCTTGCACCAGGACTGTGAGCCGTGGTGATTATTTTTACAATGATTCTTTCAGCCCTCCCGTCGTGACCGTCTCCTCTCTGTGCGGCAGGTTTCTCGCCCCCTGTGGACTGTGGGGTCACAGCTCTAGCTGCAGATTTCCGGCTGCCCTCTGCCCTCCCGTCAGGCCAGGCAGATCAAGGGCCCAGCCTCCTTTCATCTTTCCTCACAAACATTCTGGGATGTGGCGGAAGGAGGCCTGGGCTGGGGTAGGGTGGTGGCTCTGCCTGCCAGCGACTCTCTATGTGACCTTGGGAGAATGCCTGTCCCTCTCTGGGCCTCTTCTGCAGCCTGAGGTGAGTGAGGTGACGAGTGGCTGAGTTTCTTGGCACTTGGCCATCACGTGAGCCCAGTAGGGCCAGGCATTTCCCCCATTTTCACATGAATAGGTCTTTTCTGCCTTTGACGTCAGTGTTTTGTCTCCAGATTCTGGGCTGGGTAGAGACACTTTTGAGCCTGAGGTTCCCCGTCTGTGAACCGGCCACACAGCCGAGAAGGTCCGGCTGTGGGGTTTGAGTGTGTGGGGCTGTGCTCAGTGGTTAACGCCGTTTGTAGGTCACCACTCGGGCACCACCTGCTCAGGTACTGCTCTCTCCATCTCTTCCCTGACGGGGACACATTTGTTATGATTAATGAATCAATACAATATTGATACATTATTATTATTTTAAAAAATTTCAGAGGCAGAGTCTCACTCTGTTTGCTAGGCTAGAGTGCAGTGGCATGATCACAGCTCACCACAGCCTTGACCTCCTGGGCTCAAGCGATCCTCCTGCCTCGGCCTCCCAAGTAGCTGGGATACAGGTGCACACCACCATGCCTAGCTAATTTTTTGTTGTTGTTTTTTGTGGAGACAGGGGTCTCACTGTGTGCCCAGGCTAATCTTGAGCTCCTAGACTCAAGTGATCCTCCCGCCTCAGCCTTGATGCTGGGATTAGAGGTGTGAGCCACTGCCCCTGGCCTGATACATTATTATAACTGAAGTCCATGCTTTAGTCAGACTTCCTAAGTCTTTCCCTAATGTCTTTTTTCTGCCCCAGGATCATGTCTCCTCTTTGTTCTGATAGTTTTTCAGATTTTTCTTTTCTGCCTCTGACATCCATGTTACGGACGCTCCTCCCGGCGCTGGCTGCTGTGGGAGAACAAGCTCATCTGCTCCTGGCTCCTGACTCTCATGTGGCTGGGAGTCTCTAGTGTCTTGGGTTTCCCACCTTCGGCCAGTTTGGCCTCACTTCCTGGAACACAGATATATGCCCATGCACACACTCCTGTGTGAGCCGGGCCTTCTGCCTTAACTGGGTCCCTGCTGCTCCTCAGCACAGAGGCCTCCTGACTGCCCCCTCCCTGTCCCCTAATGTGGCCGCCATTCCACATCTCCCCAGGCCCTGCTCTGCTCACCACCCTCCATGGCTCCCACCACCTCCAGGATGGAAGCCACGACTGGCACTCAGGGATCCTCAGGTTCCCCTGCCACCCTTCCCACCTTACTTTCCTGACTCTAGCCCAACCGCCATGCTGTGCTTTGCAAACACCACGTGCTTCTGCATGGAGTTCCAGACACAGTGGCATTCTCCGTCTCTGTCTTTGCTCATGCTGTCCCTCTACCTGCACACTGGCCCTGTCCTGTTTGTTATTATAATTATTTTTTTTTGAGACAGGGTCTTGCTCTGTCACCCAGGCTAGAGTGCATGGTACGATCATGCTGCACTGCAGGCCTGCATTCTCCCCTGGGTTCAAGTTATCTTCCCAGTTCAGCCTTCCCAGTACCTGGGACCACAGGTGCACACCATCACATCTGGCTAATTTTTAGGTTTTTTTGTAGAGACAGGGCCTCACTATGTTGCCCAGGCTGGTCTCAAACTCCTGGGCTCAAGTGATCCTCCTGCTTCAGCCTCCCAAAGTGTTGGGATTATAGGTGAGACCCACCATGCCCTGCCTCCCTGTCCCATTTTCAGATGGCAACCATCTCCCCAGGCTTCTAAACTCTCCATAGACAACTCTCTCCTCAACACACATGCTGGGTTAGGGGCCTCACTCTGGGCCCTGCAGCCCCTGTACTTGCCCATCCCTGACTCCTCTAAGTTAGAGACCAGAGACCAGCCTTGGTTTTTTCACTGCTGTATCCCAGCATGTAGCACAGACCCTAGCACATAGTAGATGCTCAATAAATGACCACTGCAGGAGGAAGCATGAGTGCAGCCCAGCCAAGCGCCAGGGGGTGGGAACCTTCCAGGCAGAGGGATCAGCACGTGCAAAGGCCTTAGGACGGGGACTGCTTGTGGAGGGACAGCAGGAGGCAGGTAGAGGAGGGGAGGGGACCAGGGCCTGCACATCAGGACATCTCTGTGGAAACTGTGAAGTGCAGTGCCAGGGGAGGTGCCAAGCCCATTCCACAGCCTCAGGCTAGAGCCCATCCCTCACCCAACCCTATCCTGTAGCCCTGAGCCCGGTGGCTTCAACTAGACCACTCACAGCACACCATGTGAAGAATGGTGGAGCTGGTCTGGAATTTTCTACTGAGGCCTGTGATGGGTCCAGTTTCCTGGCTGCTGCAGCAAGGGTGAGCTGGGCTGGGGCTGGGCATGGCAGATCAGCCACCATTGAGCCAGAGTCACCAGGGCACTAGGTGTGGTGTGGGCGGCACCTCTAATCCCATGTGATGGAACAACTCTGACTGGTGGGTTCACTGCCTCACCCTACCCTGTCCACCCTCCCCTCAGTTGTGGCTTTGACCCACCCAGGTTAAGGGAAGGAGGGAAGAGGAGGTTTCTGGAGACAGAGGACTATACGACCAGCACTCACCATCTCAGCAATGTTGACGTCAGTAGCATCTATCATCTGCTGGGTGCTTTTGGGTTGGGAAGTGGTTCCTGTTGGTGTTCTAAGACTGATCTGGGGCCATGTATACAGTTGGTAGTCAGTAAATGCTTGCTGTCCATTAATGATGATTTGCAGGAATTAAGCAGTGAGTTGCTGCTTTACCAACAAAGAATGTTTTAAGCAAAATAATTTCCACAAAGAGTCACTTATCCACCAGGCCAGACCCGCAACTCCCAACTGCATATCCCGGAGCCTGCCAGGGTTGTTACCCTCGTTTTACTGATGAGTACACTGAGGCCCAGGGAAGGCAGGTTCACATAGTCACCGAAGGGAAGAGCTGGAACTTGAACTCTTGTCTGTAGGTCCCAAGTCAGTGTGTGCTGCCTGGCCAACTGGGCAGTGCCTGCTCTGTGCTGGGCATGGGCCAGGCCTTGGTCACTGCCCTCAGGGTGGGGACAGACACACTCAGAATGGACTTGGCACGTGCCTCCATCAGGGTGTGTCAGGAAGCATGTTGTGGAGAAGGTGGCATTTACTCTGGACTTTGAAGAACAAGGCGAGGTAGCCAGGGACAGGGGCTGAGCATTCCTGGCAGGGGTTACAGCCTGAGCAAAAGCCCAGAGGGGTGGTTAAAAATAAAGAGCGCTTCAAACGCTCAATAATGAAACCATTGTGCTGGCCACATCCTCCTGAGAACCTCAGCCGCTGAGCCAGGCCCTTGAAGCCGGTGGTAGCTTCAGGTGCGAAGCTGGATCTGCTTGCAGAACCCTTACTTGTCTGAGTTGCCTCCTCTCTGATAAGAGCATGTAGGGTATTAATGAGAATGAGATTTCACATGTGCTGAGCGGGCATCACCTCATTTCATCCTCAGATGCATCTTCTGGGGGCTGTGATATCTTTAGCCCACTGTGCAGGCTGGCATACTGAGTCTTCTTACATTATCTGCAAAGTGGCAGAGTTGAGACTTGAACCTGGGTCTGGTCCAAAATCTGTACTTTTAAGCTCTCTGTCATCCCAGTTCTTGAAAAGCCCAGAATTTTCTGTTGAACTCCTGGGGATGAATTTAGTGATGTGCTGGTACATATTGAACAACCAGCTCTGTGGAAGAAAAAAGAGGCTTGATTGGTAGCGTATTCTGATGTCCAAGGGGTAAATACTCCCACTGTGGCTGACATGGAGCTAACCAGTGTGACATTCTTGAATATGGACTTGGGAAGAGATGAGCACAGTCGGTTCTTGCAAGTAGGTAAGGGCCAGCTCCAGCGTGTCACTGGGTGAATATCCCTGCCTCCCCCTGAGCCCAGTATGGCCAGTAAAGGCCTTTAGACATGTGTAAGGAATGGAAGAGGGCTGAGAAACCTGCTCCTCCAGCCGGGGGCCCGCCTAGCCCTGGGAAGCTGCGGTTAATCTTTAAGCCAGCCTTGCAAACAAGGGCAGCCATTTCGCCTGGCTTCTGCTGTTGACTGGCTGTGGCACCTCAAGCAGCCCCTTTCCTCTTTGGCCTCAGTTTATCACCGGAAGAGCTACTATTCATCTAGCACAACCCGACCATCCTCACACTGGTCAGTTTCAGCCTTCCCAGGAATCTTCTCTGGCCATGTTCACTCCGGTTTTACAGGTGAGGGGGCTGGGTTGGGAAGCTGATGGACTTGTCCACCCCACAACAGAGGGGCAGCTAGCCTAGATACGAACCTAGATCAGTGTAGAGTAAGGCTTTGCTCATTCCTGGTCTCCTGGAAGGTGTTTTGTACCCAGAGGCCTTTGCCTTCCACATTCTAGGGTGCTCCTCCCGGCTCCTCTCCGCGGGGACCTTTGCCCAGGGAATAGAAGCCTGGCAAAGGCTTCTATTTGTCTTTGACCTGGCTGGGCCTTAATTTCCCATCTGTGAAATGGGAGAACTTTCAAAGAAAGAACATGGAGGCACGTGTGATATTTAAAGCAGGACCCAGGTCCACCTTTCCCTGTGCTAGGATTCCAGGACAGGTGAGGAGCCGAGGGTGGGGTGCCCAGCCCCAAAAGGATAGCTCTGGAGCCTGCGCCAGGGGGTGATAGGGGAGTCTTTGTGGCCTAAAGCAGCATTTCCTCAATGTCCTGTTTTTCTGCTACACTTCCTGCCCTGGTTCAGAGGTACTTAGCCTCTTTACTTAATTGGAAGTGTAAGTGCCACTCTGATGCCCTGGTCAACCCCTCCTAAGCAGTAATAACTAGAACTAGGGTACTTCCAATGGGCTGCCAGGGATGTTTTTTCCTAATGCACTTAAAATGAACCCACAACTATTAAAATAAATGTCGCTCCTCCCCACCCTGTCCCTCCTGCCCTAGCCCCCACTTTGAGAAACTCAGGTCAAGGTTAAAGTCCAGGGCCTGGTTCTTTTCAGTGCCTCAGTTTCCCCGTCTGTAAAGTGGGGTGATCTTCCGCCACTCAGGCCAGGTGGTGGTTAGGATTAAACCCTGAAGTCGACCTGAGCAGCTTAGCCTGGCGCCTGGCCCAGAGCGGGCGCTCCACGCCCGCTGATATTATTACTAATTGTGATTTCGGGAGAGGCAGATTTGGGGCGTAGAGGGTGGGTGGGTTGAGGAGGGCATTTTGGCCTGGGGGCGGATGGGGCCCGCGGGGTGGGGCGCCCTGGCGGAGTGGGAGGCGGGGCTTCTGTGCCCGGTGTCCCCACCCCGCCCGGACCCCGGCTCAGGCCGTGCCTGGGTCTCTCCCGGGTCACCGGCGGGGAATCCGTCCCCGCGCGCTTCCTCCTTCCTCCTCCTCCCGGCTGCCTGCCGGGCCCCTCCTCCCAGCTCGCGCGCTCCCTCCCTCCTCTTCCCCTCCCCGGGCCGCCGCCGCCGCCTCCTCCTCCTCCTCCCTTTCTCTCTCGATCTGTCTCTCCCGGCCCGGAATCCCTTCCGGCCTGGGAGCCGGAGCGGCCAGGCCGCCGTCTGCCCTACCCGCTGGCCGTCCCGCGGTCCGCCCTCCTGTGCGTCCGTCTGCCGGTGCGCCTGCCCGCCCGCCGGCC
The DNA here is from genome assembly GCF_001698545.2 of Rhinopithecus bieti. NCBI lineage: Eukaryota > Metazoa > Chordata > Mammalia > Primates > Cercopithecidae > Rhinopithecus > Rhinopithecus bieti. Next base: position 691,883 of record NW_016819573.1, read on the forward strand.
CAGGTGAGCGCCCCCCGCCCCTCCGCGGGCTCCCCGTCCCGGCCAGCGCGGGGGAGCCCCCGCCCTGGACCACCTGGCGTCGGATCGCGGGCCCGCGGGGGCTCCTGTCCACCCCCC
>NW_016819573.1:695459-730906 GCF_001698545.2 Rhinopithecus bieti
CCGCGGGCTCCCCGTCCCGGCCAGCGCGGGGAGCCCCGCCCTGGACCACCTGGCGTCGGATCGCGGGCCCGCGGGGGCTCCTGTCCACCCCCCAATTCCCACCCCCCGGGCCGAGCCGCGATACCCGAGCGCCGGGCGGGCGCACGGGGCCATGCCCAGCGCGGCCTTTTGTTGTGATGCCGCGGGGGGAGGGGACTGGGCGGGGGGACGCAGGGGTCCTGGCTGCGTGGGGACCCCCTCCAGCTAGTGCTCCCCATAGGATCCCCCAGAGAAGCGGGTGAGCTGGGCCCTAGCCCCCGAGCCAGGTCTAGGCCAAATCTGAAATCTGAACCAGTCGGTGCCGCCTCTGGCTGGGCTGCCCGGTCCTGCGCCCCCCGGCCCAGGGTGGGAGGTGGGTGGGCTCGGCAGGGCAGGCTGAGGGGCCCCGGGGTCAGGGCGCCAGGCCGAACCACCAGGACCTCCCTGCCCTCATGGGGCCTCGGGTAGGGCCTGGTGCTGCCGGCCTGGAAGGGACTGGGCCAGACTGCGTTTAGTCTCCACTGCCCACAGCCCCTAGTCTCGCCCCAGAGCAGGCCCAGCGACCAGCCGGCTCAGAAGTTGGCAAAAGTTTTGGGTGTTGGCCACCGGGCCAGGTCCACCTGTCTGCCTGGGCTGGGATTGGGGGTGGGTTTGAGTCCTGCACCAGGGCTGCCACTTGCCCTGCTGTGTGTCCTCAGACAACTGCCTGCCTCTCTGAACTGGGGTCCTCATTGGTGGCAGGTGGGCCTGGCTGGAATTGCTGGGCTGGTGGAAGGATGGGGTGAACAGAAGGGGCTCGAGCACCTTTGTGGTAGCCTTTCAGCACCTGTGTCCTTCAGGTGGACTTAGGAGTGGACAGAGCCTGTGTGTGCCCCTGGGCAAGGCCTCCTGAACTTCATGGACTCTGTACAATTTGGGGCAGTGGTTGCTGGGTCACCTGGGGTAAGTCCAGGCCCAGCCACAGCCACAGTGCAGGTGGGATCAGACTTGGTTTCTAGGGTGGGCCAGGCTGGTCCTGTTGCAGACCCTCTTCTCAGCCCCCTGGCTGGGGAGTCAAGGCACTGAGGCTTCTTGTCTTGCCCAGTGACCTGGGCCAAGAGACTGCCCCACTAAGTCCCCATATGTGAAATGAGAATCATCAGGTGAAGATTCTAAGTGCTTCTGCAGGTAGAGGCTTGGCATGTAGTAGATGCTCAATAAATGAATTGTTCACTGGATGCATTGGCTGAGAAAGATGGGTGAGATGTGAGGTTGCTGGCTAGTTCATCCTAGAAGAAGATGGGTTGGTGCCTTGAAAAAGAAACAGCCCTGGCACCATCCTGCCAGCCAGCAGCTGGGTGACTGTAAGCAACTCACTTTTCCCTTCTGGCCTCAGTTTTGCCACATATAAAACTGGGCCAATGGTAATGACAGCTGCCAACATCTACTGAACACCTTTCAGGAGGTAAGGACTCTTGTTTATCCTCATTTTGCTGATGGGGAAACTGAGGCTAAGAGAGGGGAAGTGACTTGACCAAGGCCATACAGTTGCAAGCTGGAATGAAAGCCCAGACCTCAGAGACCACAGTCTGGTTGCCCTTGCATCCCTCCAGTGATGGGGCAGCAGGGGCTCCCAAGACAGGACTGCCCACACAGCAGGGTCGGAAAAGACTGTTGTGCCGAGGGATTGAATAAAAGCCATGAGGCCTTTTTGGTGATGTGGTGATGTGGTCTTTCCACCCAAGGAAATGATTTACAGTGTGTCACCTCTTTCAGCTGACTGCCTGCCTAGGCCCTCCCGCGTGCCCCTGGGCCTTTGCTTCTAAACAGTGTCCCTCCCAGAGCGCCCTCTCCTCCAGGTGCTGCTTATCTACCCTTGCCCCACCAGGCTTAGCTTAGGCCCATCTCTTCTAGGAAGAAGGGCCCTGGCTCTCTCTCCCTGTCCCCTCGCTCTTCTTGGAGCATGACTTACCCACAGCTCAGCCTGGTTTCTGCTTTTGCTTCTCTGATTGTGACCTGGGGGGTGGGGTAGAGGGATGTCTGGCTCCCTCAAGCCCCAGGAACCAGAGAGGAGATGGCTCAGTGACCTGTTGAGGGACCTTATGCCCATCTCCCTGGTCCTCAGCTGACCCCATTTTCTCAAACCTCCCCATGTATAAGCATTTGTGACCCCTGTATTGAGCACCTGCTGTGTACCAGGAACTTGGAACTGGGGCTGAGCAGTATTGTGCTGGAGTTAGCAGGGAATGGGAGCTGTGGGAGTCTTGGAGGCTTCTAGAAGGTGGCAGGGCCTGAGCCGAGGACTAGCAAGAGTTCACTCGGCAAAGAACGGGAGAGGGAGCTCTTTTTCCCTTTCCAGGGGCCCTGGGGTGGTGGGGTGTGGTGAGCCTGGTTGGATACTTGCTGGGGGCCTGGGAACAGGTCCTTGGCCTCCCATAAGTTTGAATCTGGAGGGTGAGCAAATTTGCAAACAAGTTGCCAGTTGAGTTACTGTCTAATCACAGATATGATAAGGACTCAGGGAGAGAGGCCTGGGGTACAGAGGAATCTTGAAGGAGGCATGTAGGGGTTGACCAGGCATAGAGTTAGGGAAAGGGCTTGCCAGGCAGCAGGAAGTGCACGTGCAAAGGGCCTGAGGTGTGTGCCAAGATGTGTGCTGTCATGGAGAATCAGTGGGAGAAGCTGTGAGGCTGGAGTGTACACAATGAAGGGGAGTGGGTTAAGAGGTAGAACAAGCGGGTGTATCAGCAGGCCTGGACCATGCTAGGGCCTTGTGGGCCCTGGGGAGGAGTTCGGCCTTCATCGTCACACAGGGGGCTGATTGGTGTCCCCTGTGTGAACAGCCTCAGGCTGTACCAGAGGTACAGAGCTGACCAATAGAAAGATCTGACGATAGAACTAGATTTGTGGGCTGGACTCCAGTATTTTATGGAGGCCTAGATCAGGTCTCAAGAGGATCGGGTATTTGAGGCTGGGTTTTGGAAGTGGAGTAGAAGTTCACTAGCAGCAAGGCTGGAGAGGATGAGAGCCGGGGGTGTGGTAAGTGCAATGCTGGGTGGCTGGAAGCTGGGAGTGAGGTAGGGAGCAGGGAGGGGTCAGCCTGAGAGATGAGGACCAAAGATTTGGTAAGGGCTTAGGAGTCAGACAAGCCTGGGTTTATGTTGCAACCATCCCACTTGCTGTGTGTCTTTGGATCATTTACTGTATCTTTTGAGAGACTTAGTTTCTTTGTCATGAAAATGGGGACAATAGATATCTCCTTGTTAGATTAGGGTTAAAGGAGGGCTGTGTGCCCAGTGTCTGGCACCGGTAGGTACTTGGCAAATGGGACCTGCTTTGCACTGTTGCATTGGACAGGTCACTTGGCCTCTCTGGGTCTGGCCCTGCCATCTCTGTGGTCAAGCCTTTGCCTGGGTGATCTCATTGAGTCTGAAGATGCCGGTTGGGGCAGGGCTGGCTCAGGAGAGGATGTTGGCAGCCAAGGCTGCTAATGTGCAGGGTGACTTTGAGTCCTGCCCTGCACTCTCTTTGCCTTCTCTGTGTGTGAAGAGGCTGAACTGGGGAGAATGCCATGCGTCTAGCCTAGCCCCACTTCTTCAAAGCCTGCCTTCGGTGCGATTGGCCCCATTTTCCAGTTGAAAGTACTAAGACCCAGGAAGGGAAAGCCACTTGCCTGGGGTCCCCCAGTTGCCAAGTGACAGGGTCAGGCCTTGGCTGTAGGGCTCTGGACTCCTAGTCCAGTAGAGCCACTCAAAAAGGCTGCCACTTCCCTGCTCTGGGCCCTTTGCCGGAGCTTCATTTCCTGCCTCGGTGTGTGTCCCCACATCTCTATCTCTCTTCGGATTCCCACAACCCTTTCCTTCCCCTCCATGGCTCCCACCCCTTATCTCCATGGAAAACCCCTCTGGCTTCCCCTTGAACTCCTTGGGGCCACTTCCTCTGGGGAGCCTCAGTTTCTTCATCCCTGAAGTAGGATAGTGAGTCATGGTTCCCAGGATGTCCCAAGAGGACAGAAATAAAGTGCTTAGCACACATTAGGGACTCAATCAGTGGAGGCGGGGGAGGGCCAGGCACCTGCTCAAGTCCTGCCCCCTCTGGCAGCTGATTCCCTGTCCTGTGATTCAGTTTCTGAAGCTGTGAAATGGGCCTAGGGCTTGTACCTAGTAAGGCTAACAAGAGGATGGTATGAGGCTGTACCTTAGGTCCCCACCTGGTGGCTGGCTCCGTGTCTCTGTTCCTGGGGGAGGGATACCCAGTAGAAGCCTCCTCTGTGTTCAAGGCCTCATTCCCCGCTGTTTGTCCAAAGCCAAGTCACTTAGTCTCTCTCAACCTCAGCCTCTGCACACCTCCCTTGTGAGGATTAAATCAGCTAATATATTCCCAGTGGCTCAAATCTACTGGGTGCTTGGAAATTTTTATATATTTCTTTCCCCATTCTTTTCCCTCTTGGGGACTCAGATATTATCTGGTTTAGGGAAGGCTCTGGGCTTTCATCCCCCTGGCCTAGAGTGCTGTGTTGAGAAGCATTCTGAGGCTTAGTGTTGGCTTAATGGGAAAGAGTGCTGTGATAGATTAGTCATGTCTGCCATGGGCAGAGGATAAGAGAATATTGTATGTGTGCCATGAGTTTGTCATTCTTGATCTATTCTGACCTTCTCCTTTCACAGATGGGGGGATTGAGGCCAGAAAGACCCAGGGCAAATCATCTAAGCTGGGAAAAAAATGCAGAGCTCTTGTCTTCGATCCAGGACTCTCCCCAGCCAGCCAGCCTCCTCCTTCCCACAGTACAGCCTGGTAAGGCTGAGTCAGGGATAGATGACTGGGGAGGATCTCAGAGCTGGGAGCCAGACCTCCATCTCCCTACTCCTTGCTCTGGGTCCTTGAGCAAGTGACTTTCCCCCAACCTTGGTTCCTTTGGTCTTCCTTCTCCCTTAGAACTACCCAGAGAAGTTCCAGAGTAAAAGGAGAAGCCAGAAGGGAGGAGAAGTTGAATGATCTTGGCCAAATCCCTTCCTGTCTGGTCCTCAGTTTCCTCAGTATGGTGAGGACTCCTCCCATTGGGGCTCTGTGATGGTAATCCTAGCTGGGAAGTATTCCAGGGGCAGGCCCAGTGGAGTCCTCTTAGATGCTCATGTAGGGGTGGGGATGTCTGTGGTGGGTGGGTGGTGATATCTGTGGACCCACTGAGAAACTTTAGGAATGGGTTCTTTTGAACCCTTGGACCTGCTGGGCTGTGAGGCCGACACAGGCAGAATCCAGTTGCTGGGAGTGGAAATTAAGCTGGAGCGGCTTCGGGAAGCATGGCTTCCCTGTCGGGGTCTGATTAGCTTCTCTTAGGCTGCTTTGCCCAAATTCATAGCCTTGACTTTTACCTTACCTGATATTGATATCTTCATGTCATGCCCTTCTGAGCTGGGTCATAATAAGGTGACCCATTGTGTCCCTTGCTCCATCCCGGGAGCAGTCAAACTCCTATTCCTGTTACATGGAAAAGGAAACTGAAGCTCAGAGAGGCTAAGAGCTGGGGCCACAGGAGCACAGCAAAGTGAGGTGTGAGCCCAGATTTCTGGTTGCTGAGTAATTTGTGGGGATCTGATTCCTATTAAGTGTGTACCCAATGTGGCTAAAACTTTTCCCAGGTATAGGAGGGGTGTGTTGCTGGGGGCAGGTGACCCTGACTCTCTGGGTTCCAGCTCTGGCTGATGGATTCCCCAGTCAGACCTGGAGTACTGGGATCTTGGGTGCTCAAGGGTGCTTATGCCATAAAGTGTAATGGAATTAGCAAAGCCTTTGAAGGCGGTTGGTTCTGGGTTCATATCCTGGCTTGGCCACTTGTTTGCTGTGTATGATTTTACAGCTTAGAACCTCAGTTTCCCCATCTGTGAAATGGGGATGATGAGGCTGGCACCAGCTTTGACAAGATGGCATGAGGATCCGGTGAGCCAATGTGTGCCAAGTGCTTGGGTGCAGGGCCTGCACTCAGGAAGTGTGTGATATTTATGAATGCCTGTTAGAAAGGTGATTCCCTGATGAGGCAGGAATCCTGGGCCTCTGCAGGTCGATTCATCCAGAAATCCCCAGGGCAGTGACCGGCCACCTTTGTCTGTGGTTGGCTTGTTCTGTGGGGAAGGGAGTCGGGGGAAGATTAACTAGAGACAGACAAGCTTGGTGGCTGGATCCACTGGAAGCCATCAGCTCCCTCCAGCCTCCCTGAGCCTGGCTCCTGCCTTAGCCCTTGCCTGCCTGTGACCTAGCATAGCCTCCCAGTGCCCTGATGCCTCACCCTGGCCTCCCTCCTCCCCCTCACTGAATGGGCCCCGCTCTTCAAAGGTGGATTCTATTTGAGCATCCTTGCCTGTTTGACCTGAGAGGCAGGAGCTGTTCCTGCTCTTGTTTTTTGGGAGGCAGCTGAAGCTCAGGGAGAAGCAGGGATGGGCTTAGGCTGCACATCAAGGGCTGTAGCTATCTTCCTGCCTGCCTGGGATTGTCGGGCCACACACCTTTGCCTCTGCAGCTCCCACTGCCTGGTGTGCCCTCCCTCTCAGTACCCCTCCAGTACACCTCAGTACCCCTCCAGTACACCTCAGTACCCCTCCAGTACACCTCAGTACCCTCCAGTACACCTCAGTACCCCTCCAGTACACCTCAGTACCCCTCCAGTACCTCTCAGTACCCCTCCAGTACACCTCAGTACCCCTCCAGTACACCTCAGTGCCCCTCCAGTACATCTCAGTACCCCTCCAGTACACCTCAGTACCCTCCAGTACACCTCAGTACCCCTCCAGTACACCTCAGTACCCTCCAGTACACCTCAGTACCCCTCCAGTACACCTCAGTACCCTCCAGTACACCTCAGTACCCCTCCAGTACACCTCAGTACCCTCCAGTACATCTCAGTACCCCTCCAGTACACCTCAGTACCCTCCAGTACACCTCAGTACCCCTCCAGTACACCTCAGTACCCTCCAGTACACCTCAGTACCCCTCCAGTACACCTCAGTACCCTCCAGTACACCTCAGTACCCCTCCAGTACACCTCAGTACCCTCCAGTACACCTCAGTACCCCTCCAGTACACCTCAGTACCCTCCAGTACACCTCAGTACCCCTCCAGTACACCTCAGTACCCTCCAGTACACCTCAGTACCCCTCCAGTACACCTCAGTACCCTCCAGTACACCTCAGTACCCCTCCAGTACACCTCAGTACCCTCCAGTACACCTCAGTACCCCTCCAGTACACCTCAGTACCCTCCAGTACACCTCAGTACCCCTCCAGTACACCTCAGTACCCTCCAGTACACCTCAGTACCCCTCCAGTACACCTCAGTACCCTCCAGTACACCTCAGTACCCCTCCAGTACACCTCAGTACCCTCCAGTACACCTCAGTACCCCTCCAGTACACCTCAGTACCCTCCAGTACACCTCAGTACCCCTCCAGTACACCTCAGTACCCTCCAGTACACCTCAGTACCCCTCCAGTACACCTCAGTACCCTCCAGTACACCTCAGTACCCCTCCAGTACACCTCAGTACCCCTCCAGTACATCTCAGTACCCCTCCAGTACACCTCAGTACCCCTCCAGTACACCTCAGTACCCCTCCAGTACACCTCAGTACCCCTCCAGTACACCTCAGTACCCCTCCAGTACACCTCAGTACCCCTCCAGTACACCTCAGTACCCCTCCAGTACACCTCAGTACCCCTCCAGTACACCTCAGTACCCCTCCAGTACACCTCAGTACCCCTCCAGTACACCTCAGTACCCCTCCAGTACACCTCAGTACCCCTCCAGTACACCTCAGTACCCCTCCAGTACACCTCAGTACCCCTCCAGTACACCTCAGTACCCCTCCAGTACACCTCAGTACCCCTCCAGTACACCTCAGTACCCCTCCAGTACACCTCAGTACCCCTCCAGTACACCTCAGTACCCCTCCAGTACACCTCAGTACCCCTCCAGTACACCTCAGTACCCCTCCAGTACACCTCAGTACCCCTCCAGTACACCTCAGTACCCCTCCAGTACACCTCAGTACCCCTCCAGTACACCTCAGTACCCCTCCAGTACACCTCAGTACCCCTCCAGTACACCTCAGTACCCCTCCAGTACACCTCAGTACCCCTCCAGTACACCTCAGTACCCCTCCAGTACACCTCAGTACCCCTCCAGTACACCTCAGTACCCCTCCAGTACACCTCAGTACCCCTCCAGTACACCTCAGTACCCCTCCAGTACACCTCAGTACCCCTCCAGTACACCTCAGTACCCCTCCAGTACACCTCAGTACCCCTCCAGTACACCTCAGTACCCCTCCAGTACACCTCAGTACCCCTCCAGTACACCTCAGTACCCCTCCAGTACACCTCAGTACCCCTCCAGTACACCTCAGTACCCCTCCAGTACACCTCAGTACCCCTCCAGTACACCTCAGTACCCCTCCAGTACACCTCAGTACCCCTCCAGTACACCTCAGTACCCCTCCAGTACACCTCAGTACCCCTCCAGTACACCTCAGTACCCCTCCAGTACACCTCAGTACCCCTCCAGTACACCTCAGTACCCCTCCAGTACACCTCAGTACCCCTCCAGTACACCTCAGTACCCCTCCAGTACACCTCAGTACCCCTCCAGTACACCTCAGTACCCCTCCAGTACACCTCAGTACCCCTCCAGTACACCTCAGTACCCCTCCAGTACACCTCAGTACCCCTCCAGTACACCTCAGTACCCCTCCAGTACACCTCAGTACCCCTCCAGTACACCTCAGTACCCCTCCAGTACACCTCAGTACCCCTCCAGTACACCTCAGTACCCCTCCAGTACACCTCAGTACCCCTCCAGTACACCTCAGTACCCCTCCAGTACACCTCAGTACCCCTCCAGTACACCTCAGTACCCCTCCAGTACACCTCAGTACCCCTCCAGTACACCTCAGTACCCCTCCAGTACACCTCAGTACCCCTCCAGTACACCTCAGTACCCCTCCAGTACACCTCAGTACCCCTCCAGTACACCTCAGTACCCCTCCAGTACACCTCAGTACCCCTCCAGTACACCTCAGTACCCCTCCAGTACACCTCAGTACCCCTCCAGTACACCTCAGTACCCCTCCAGTACACCTCAGTACCCCTCCAGTACACCTCAGTACCCCTCCAGTACACCTCAGTACCCCTCCAGTACACCTCAGTACCCCTCCAGTACACCTCAGTACCCCTCCAGTACACCTCAGTACCCCTCCAGTACACCTCAGTACCCCTCCAGTACACCTCAGTACCCCTCCAGTACACCTCAGTACCCCTCCAGTACACCTCAGTACCCCTCCAGTACACCTCAGTACCCCTCCAGTACATCTCAGTACCCCTCCAGTACACCTCAGTACCCCTCCAGTACACCTCAGTACCCCTCCAGTACACCTCAGTACCCCTCCAGTACATCTCAGTACCCCTCCAGTACACCTCAGTACCCCTCCAGTACATCTCAGTACCCCCCTGTACACCTCAGTACCCCTCCAGTACACCTCAGTACCCTCCAGTACACCTCAGTACCCCTCCAGTACACCTCAGTACCCCTCCAGTACACCTCAGTACCCTCCAGTACATCTCAGTACCCCTCCAGTACACCTCAGTACCCTCCAGTACACCTCAGTACCCTCCAGTACATCTCAGTACCCCTCCAGTGGCTGAGATGCCTCTGGCTTCAGAAGGCCTTCGTGACCACCCTCCCAGTCCCACCGAGTCCATGAGTCTGTACTGACCCCCCATCCGCCGCTGAACTTCACCTTGTCCCTTCTTTGCCCTTCCTCATGGCTCTGACACATTCTGCCTTAGATGACAAGTCATAGGATTCTTTTTGCCTCTAAGGGAATATGGTAATCATCACTCCCAAGGGCACAGCCCTTTACAGTTTACAAAGAACTTCCCGCAGTTACCTCTGTGTATCCCTAGCACCAGCGCGGCTGAGACAGGCAGAACCACCGTAATAAACTTTGTGTGGCAGATGAGGAAACTGTGACCTCAAGTCAGGGTCACGCCAGGTGCTCTCTCTGCTTGGGCAAATGGAACTGGACTCTTGCCCCACCGAGCCCGTCTCCTCAGTCCAGAACCCCTCTCCCAGAGCCCTGCGAAAAGCATGACTTATTGTCAAAAGGAGGATTTGGAGGTTCAGAGAGGTAAAGTGACTTGCCTGAGGTCATGCAGCTCTGAAGGGACTTGGAGGGTTCCTTCTAAGAATCAGAGAAGAGGCGGATTAGGCCAGTTTTCCTCCCACTTCTGAAGGGAGGACTGGACGCGCCCGGGCCCCTGAAGGAGCAGTGAGCACGGTGAGCCCAGTGATCCCTTCAGCCAGCGTTCGTTCCTCCAGCACAGAGTTGAGCCCTTCTGCAGTGCCAGGCAAATGGTTGTCTCATGCTCACAGCAGCCCCGCAGGGTAGTGGTCCCGGCCCCATACCGAAGAGGAAGCTCAGGAGCCAGGGGACTTGCCCAAGGTCACCCAGTGCGTGGATTTGAAGCCAGGGCCTCCTGGGCATGCCAGACCTGCCCCACTTCATCTGGGCTGAGCCCTTCTCTGCTTTCACAGACCCTTGATCAGCCCTCCAGCCCTCCCCACAGTTCCTCACTGGGCAGCGTGAAGAGCGGCACACTTCTCCTCTACCCCCAACTGCTGTCACCCACTGGCCGCGTGGCTTTGGTGAGTCAGTTTAACCTCTCTGTGCCTCAGTTTCCCCATCTGAAAAATGAGCCTAGTGGTAGAACCCACCCCATGGGCTTGTTCCAAGGATGAAGTCTTGTGTCCAATGCTCTCAGCAATGCCAGCACATAGTAAGTGCTTGGTGCGTGTTATTTTATTGTAATTTGTATTAACTTGGGGAAGAAGGGAAAGACCACCCCGTTATCCAGATGGGAAGATGGAGAGAAAGGAAATAACATCCGCCAGGTCACAATGTGATGTCACAGCCAGAAGTCTCTTGGGGCGCATTCTGCTTTCCAGAGGGGGAACTGAGGCCTGGAACCTGAGAAGGGACTCAATCAAGGTCCTAATTTCTTGCCTTCAGTTTGGGTTGCAGCCTCCTTGTCCACCTGCTTGCCCTGGGACTATGGATCAGTTGCTTCCCCTCGCTGAGGCTCAGTTTCCTCATCTGGGAAATGAGGGTAACAAGCGTGCATCCAGTGGGGCTGGGGTGGGGACTGGGTAGTCATCTCCATAAAGCATTTAGTTCAAGGCCTGGCCTGGAGGCAGCACTCAACAAATAGCTGCAGGAACGGACTTCCAGGACTCCATTCTCTCATCTGTGGCATGCTCTGTGCATGTTGCTGGGGAGACAGTTCCATCATACCTCGCCAGTGTGGCTCCTCAGTCTCTTAGAAGCCACCCTAGGCAGGGGCAGGGGCTGGGGAGGTGAGGTCTGGCTTTCTGTTTTGCCTGGGAGGCCAGGGCTGTGCCTTGTGGACTTTTTCCCTGAGTTGTGCCAAGTCCTCAAGGCTGGGCCTGGTTGGGAGGCTGCACCAATCCCCACCAGGCCTTCTGGGTGCCCTGTGGTTGCCAGCACCCAGATCCTGCCACATCACCGCGTCTGCCTGCCTTTGCTGCCGCGTGCCCCAGGTGATGGCTTCTCTTTCTGAGCCTTGGTTTTCTCACCTATGAGATGGGGTCAGGAGTCTTCCTCACCGGGCTGCTGGGAAGGCCTGATGTGCTCATTCTCCCCATGCCAGGCTTATAGACAGTGTCACTGTTAATGGGCACGGCTGTGAGGACGGGTAGGATCCTGACTGGCAGGAGGGGCGAACAGCATCCTGGGTAGAGGATACACATGAGCACAGGCTTGGAGGTGGCACAGTTTGGGGAGCACCCTGTAGCCAGGTGGGTGAAGTGGGAGAGGACCCCATAATATGGGGATTTGGACTGGTGCTGGGTGAAGTGGGCAGGATCTCAGTGCCAACTGTGGTGATTTTAGGTGATGCTGACTCCCCTGCCCTCTAAACTTTAGATTTCTGTTTGAAGCCTTGGGAGCAGCCTCCTGCCCTCCCTACCCCCACCCCGCCAGGTGTTCCCGAAGGCCCCGGAACCAGATGAGACATAGTTCTATTTGGGGACAATACTGCTGTTCCCGTTTCTCTCCTGTGCCCTAGTTTTAGAAATGGAGTGGGTTTGGTTACCAGTTGGCCATTTGCAGAGAGCTCCCCCCTCCGCCCACTCCACCCATACCTTAGAGCTGTGGGCATCGCGGGCAAAATAGGACTCAGTGCTGCCACTGGGAGCGGCTTCTGGGCTCTGCCCCTGGGTTCTCTGGGTAGGGAGTTGGCAGCTGGACTCTCGATTGTCCACCGGTGATATCTGGGCCTTGTGATGGCTGCTGGGAACCCTAAGGATGTACTTGGGACATAGCTTATATTTTGGGGGAGCCAGACACAGACCCCAAAAATTTTCCTATGGCACCACGGGGTAGGGGCCATATGAACTATGGTAGCCCAGCACAATGCCAGGAGAGCTTCCCGGAGGAGGTGATACCTGGCCTGGGTCTTAAAGGGTGAGCAGGAGCTCATGAGAAAAAAAAGAAGGGCGAGGGTGGGCCAGGAAGAAGGTACTGTGTGCACAAAAGCCTGAGGGTAGGTAGTAGCTAGGTGGTGTGGATAGCCCGGGAGGTGGGAAGCAGCAGGCGTGTACAGGGGGTTAGAAGGTGGCTTGGCTGATCAGGCAGAGCCTCACACTCTCACAAGGCACTTAGGCTTGGGCCTGGGGCCAATGAGAGCACAGCAGGTTGAGGCCAGACTCCTGCTGCGGGTGTGGAGGACAGGGAAGGATCAGATCAGCCTCAGGGGCTCAATTACTTTTGCCAAGTAAAGGCAGCCCACAGAGGCTAGGGTTCAAGACAGGGATCAAAAACCTCTCCCTGGGGCAAAAGGTAGGGGCTGGCCTGGGTCCTTGTAGGGAGTGGGTCAGGGAAGACTTCCTGGGGGAGGAGATACTCTGACTTACCGGAAAGATGGGAGGGACCTCTAGCGGGGGATAGAGCTTGACAAAGGGCCTGAAGGTGCCCTGTGAGCAGCTCCTCTTGGAGGTCCGAGGAGCCGTGGAGTCTGGACTTGGGTCAGTTGGCTGGTGCCAACGGGTAGAGGGCCTGGGGGGCCTGCTCCTCGGGCAGTGAGGAGGGGCTACTGGACGAGAGTCATGTATCCCACATTCTGGGTAGTGCCTAACTCAGGGTCAATGTGGCTTCAGTGAGGTGACCCTGGTGGCCACACTGAGAACAGATGGGCCTGGAGAAAAGGGGCATACTGGCAGGGGAAACAGCCAGGTCTGGGATGGACAGGGGAGTGGTAGGGGGCAGGGTGGGGAGCCTCTGCCCCTGGGTCCTTCTGCCTGTCCATCCTTTCCTCGAAGATGCCCGCCTGGCAGGAAGTGGTGAAGACGTGGTGCAGCCCAACTGGCAGATTCCCAAGCTGCCTGGGGCATTGGGCAAGGGCTGTGGGGTTAGGGCCTGGCCTCTCTTCCTTTTCGGGTAAACCTCACCAGGGCAAAGCTCCCCTACTCGGGTGAAGGGCTAGGCCTGATTGCCTCTAAAGACCCCTTCTGCCCTCTTGAACTCAGAAGATCTGGACTCTAGACGGGGGAGTTGAGAGCCGTGGCTGTTGGCACTGGTGCCAGGTGAGCCTGGATTAGAATCCAGGCTTTGTTACCTGCTGGCTGGCAGACGTTGGCCTTTGAGAGCCTCAGTTTCCCCATCCGCAAAAATGGGGGTCACACTAGAGCTTCCCTCCTGCAGCTCCTGAGAAAATGAATGATCCTGCGAAGAGCTGTGCCAGCACTCTGCCCGCCTCAGGTGTCTGTGACTAGAGCTGTTGCCCCAGCCAGCTTGGGGACTGAGATTTGCTGGGCTGTGGGGAGCGGCTTCCGGTCTACCCTGGGCTCTCAGCACAGAGGACAAAGCCCCTTTGTGGAGGGCGGATGGAGCCTGAGAGCCCCCGTACTTGGGGAGCAGGAGACCGCTTGCCCTTTATCTTCACTCAGCTCCACCAGGAGAAGGACCTTCCTCAGACACAGGGGGTGGGAAACGAAAGTTGGGCTGTGCAGGAAGAGAGCCTGGGCTGGCTGCGGCTGCCCTGGCCAGCAACTGGCTGTGAGCTCGGGTGGGCCCTTCTCTTCTCTGGGCCACTTTCTCAGGCAAGTCCCAGGTCCACTGTGGGTGCCCTGCTTACTCCTCCATCCATCCATCCATCCATCCATCCATCCATCCATCCACGATCAGGTACTCACTCCATGCTGGGCTGTGTGCCTTTGGCCAGTGTCTGTTCTGACCCGCTGGTACCCAAGCATTCCAGCTGTTCATTGTTTTGAATATTACACCTGCTGCAGAGTATTCAACTATAGGGAAGACAGAAGTGATCCCCATCTCCATGAGATGGGTTCTCACACAGTGAGTTTTGTCAGCAGAGCTGTGGTCATCCATGCTAGGAAGCAGAAGCTGAAGATCCTCACTGAGACTGGGGTTTGAGGGAGGCTTTCTGTGAGGAAGTGGCTTTGGAGCTGAGACTTGGAGAACAGAGTTGGCCGGGTGTATCAAGAAACAGGTGGTCGAGGCAGGCCTGTCTGAGCAGGTGGCTGAGTCCTGAAGACCTGAAGGAGGCAAGAGAGTTGAGTGAGCCTCCCGATGCACTGTAGGGGGCTGTATCCCTTCCCGCTGGGGACCCGATGCCCTGCATATGCAATGTGTTCAGTCGTTAGTGAGGATTTTGATTACTGTTGTTTTTGTGGGGAGTAAGGGCCTATGTGTGGGCTCAGGCTCACAAGGGAGGCAAGTGTAGGTGCGGGTGGAACGTGCTGCGGGTGTGGGGAACAGCAGGTGCAAAGGCCCTGAGGCAGGAATGTGCTGGCTTCTCAGGGAAGGGGCAGGCGGCCGGTGTGGATGGAATAGAGTGAGGGGAGGGATGGGGTTGGTGGAGGCCACTGAGAGCCCTGGAGGCCTCTGTGACGACTTCAGCCTTTGTGTCAGGAGTGTGGGTACTGTGGGTGGTATTAAGCAGGAGCGAAGGGTTCAGACATTTCAGAAGGGTTCCCTGCTCCATATTAGCCAGACTGAGAGGAGGAGGCTGGGTCTGGCTGAGGATGTGGTCATGGTGGGAGGGAGGGAAGTGGATTCAGAGTGTGTTGGAGGTGGAACTGACAGGGCTTGGAGCTGGGGAACAGCAGGACAAGAGGAATCATCGTTCCTCTTTTGGGCAGCTGGTAGTGAAGGGCAGCATCCCCTCACAGACAACGGTGGGCTTCTGGTCCATGTGGGCCGCCCTCCCCACATGCATCTGGAGCTACACCACCCCAGGGCTTCCCCACCTGGCCCTGAGCGCTGGCCCAAGTCCTCTGGGTCCTGCAGCTTCCGATACTGGATGTACCTTAGCCGAAGCTGGCAGGATTCTACCCATGTTACAGGTGAGAATACTGAGACTGTGAGTGGCACACCCATGGCCTGGGTTACACAGAGGGGCAGGGGTGGGTCTCAGCCTCCCCAGGACCAAGGGGGGCTATGGACTTGGGGAATATGAACTCTGCCCCCTAAATGCCAGCCAGCGACTTCAGAGCATACCTGGAACAGTACCTGTCTCAGGGAGATGGAGGCCGCACAGTGTGACCTTGGGGATGGGGCCAGGAGGCCTGAACTCCAACCTGCCATGTGAATTGGGCCTCAGCTTCCCTTCCTGTGAAATGGGCACAGTAACGGTCCCTACCCCACAGTGCTGGCAGGAGGAGCCGATGAGGCTGAGTGTGAAGTGCTGGCCCGATGCCCTGCATGCGCAATGTGTTCAGTAGTGAGTGAGGATTTTGATTACTGTTGTTTTTGTGGGGAGTAAGGGCATGTGTGTGCACCCAGGCCCTGGCCGTGGTCATCCCAGAGCTGGGCTTCAGGGAGGGGCTGGAGGGCTGAGTGGCCCCTTACAGGTAACTCAGCACTTTGGGATTCACAGTCCTGGAATCCATCCCAACGCCACTTTCCACACAGGGAAACAGAGTCCGGAAGGGCTCGTGGATGCACTCAAGGCCCCCCAGCACCTTGGGACAGATCAGGGTTTCCGTGCCGGGCAGTCTCTGCGCAGCCCAGGGCTCACCTCTCCTTGCTCTGTTCAGGCGCCACCCACTTCCAGGCAGTATGCTTCCTTGGAGGGCTTCCAGGCCCTGCACAGGCCCCAGTGGGAAGGGATACAGGCCCTTACAGTGCAGGCCAGGGGCTGGGGTCTGAAAGAGGCCCCTTTTTTGCCTGGGAGGAAGCTGAAGAGCGGCCGGGGCTGGGACAGTTGTACTCCACAGGGTGTGAGTTGGTGGGAGCTCCATGGCCCCCCTGCTGGGCCTCTGCCCTTTCTGGTCTGCAGGCCCCATCCTCAGTGCACCCCTCCATCTCTGTCGGTGTCCGCCCCAGCCTGCCGTCTCCACCCCAGCCCCACTGGCAGAGCCGGTTTGAGCCTACTGTCCCTGAGCATGTTCGCGCCGCGGACACGGGACCAGACATGTTCTGGCTGCCCTGGCCCGCGCACGGCCCCTTGCTCACTCTTCACTCACTCTTTGCTCACTCAGCAAACATCCCCTGGGACCTCAGTTCCCGGCCTGGGCCGTGCTGGGCGGGGATCAGGGCCTAGAGTTGTCTCAGACTTGCTTCTGTCCTGTGTAAGCCAGGGTGGGCAGAAGCTCTGCCCCAGAGATGGACCAGGCCGGTGGCAGAAGGGCACAGTGGCAGGGCATAGGCTGTGGGACTGGACAGATCTGGGGTCGAGGCCTGCCACCTCTTATTCCTGTGGGGCCCTGGGTGGGGCCCATCCGTCTGTCTATCCATCCCACAAATATTTTCTGTGCTCAACAATGTTCTACAGGCTGCAGATAGCAAAGAAACAACTAAAGATTCCTGCTTTTGCAAAACTCACATTCTAGAGGGGGAGACAGAAAAACACAACAAATAAGGAAACTGCACACATAGCCCATAAGAAGGGGGTAAGGGCCACGAATCCATAATGCAGGGAAGCGGGTGGGCCTGCTGGCGGGCTCGTGGAGGATGGGTCGCAATTAGATGGTGGCCAGGGAAGGCCTCACACCTCAAAGAAGCTCACAACAAAGGAGGGGAGGAAGGAGCCATGCAGCTCCTTGGGGAGGGAGACCCTGAGGCAGGGGAGAGCCTGGAGTGCTGGTGAAACTGAAGGGGGCCAGGGGTACAGAGTGAGAAAAGGGAAGAACAGGGGAAGAATGGAGGGAGAGGAGGGCAGATCAGGGAGGGCCCCTGAGCCATCTAAAATGCAGGCTTTGGACTTGGAGCGAGATGGGGTCACACGAGGGTTCTGGGTGCACCTGGCTGCTGTGTGAAAAGCAGACTAGGGGGTGAGGGTGGTGGCAGGTGGACCAGTGAGGTGCTGCTGCGTTAGTCTGGGGGGTGGCGGTTCGCTCAGTAAAGTCAGTAACTTTCCTAAGGTCACACAGCAAGGAACGGGTAGTTGTTGGGAGGGTCAAGGGTCCAAGCATTTTTTTTTTCTTTGCATCATTTAAGTTAGTCTTGCTTTTCCCACTCTATGCTGGAGGCATGTTCATAGATGAGACCCATGAACCCATCGCTGAGCCAAGCACCACTACCGGTGGCCAGTCCCGCCTCCTCCACACCTGTTCTATCCCATCCTATCTTGTGTCGTTTTAGAGCAAATCACAGGCATCATATTTCATATGTAAAATATTTCAGTGTGTATCTCTAAAAGACAAGGACTCTTGTGTTTAAAAAGTAGCCATACAACTATAGTCCATATAAAATAAGTTAACAATTTCTTCTCTCTCTTTTTTTTTTTTTTTTTTTTTGTGAGACAGGGTCTCACTCTGTCACCGAGGCTGGAGTGCAGTGGTGCAATCTCAGCTCACTGGAGCCTCAAGCTCCTGGGCTTGAGCGATCCTTCCACCTCAGCCTCCTGAGTAACTGGGACTACAGGTGCACACCACCACGCCTGGCAAGTTCTTAAAATTTTTAATTTGTAGCAATGAGTTCTCTCTATGTTACCCAGACTGGTCATTCCTGAGTCAATTCCTGACTCAAGTGATCCTCCTGCCTCTGCCTCCCAAAGTGCTGGATTACAGGCATGAGCCACTGCCTAATGGCTAACTTCTTAATATCAGCAGAAGTCCCCTCCTCTCCCAGATGTACTCTGATGATGCCACTAATGTCTCTGGGCTTCCCCTCCTTGCCATAAAGTGAGGTTCATAATAGCCACCGCTGTCATGCTATTGTGAGATCATTCAAGTAGGATGCCTAGCACAGGCCTGGCACATAGTAGGTGCTCAACAAGGAATAGCTACTCCTACTCTTTTGACTGATAGCAAACACTTAGGGGACACTTGCTAGGGTCTGGGCCCAGTCCTGTGTGCTTCACAGATATAAACGTATTTAATCCTCACAACAGTCCTTTGAAGTAGATGATGTTTATCACTATTTTATGAGAGGCAGTGGAGCCACAGAGAGGTGGAGTAACTTTTCCAAGGTCACACAGCAAGGAAGGGCCAGAGCTGAGTTTTGAATCCTGGCAGTCCGGCTCTTAATCCCTATGTGGTGGAGGCTATGTGAGCCCAGAAAAGGGTGGGGGTCTCTCTCTCAGCTTGTGGGGGGGGGGCAGGCAAGGTCAGATACTGCCTGTGGTCAGGCCCAAAGGGTGCACTGTAGTTCATGGGGGGGCAGGGAAAGGGGAGGTGGGTGATGGAGCTTAGGGGAGGGAAGAGCATATGCAAAGGCTTGGAGGCTAGAGGGTAGTTAGGAGTTTAAGGAATGGTCAAGGGATGGGAGCTTGTGGCAGGCCCCCTCTATCCCAGTTTGACCTTGGTCCTGTGATCACCAGGCTGGAGTGGAGAGTGTTTTTATCATCTTACGATCACCATCCCCGGCCTTAGTCTTGGATGCCCTCTCCTCCCTCTGAGACCTGCCAGAGACCCCATTTCATGGATGAGTAAAGGGAGGCTGACCTTCCTGTGACCACACCGCCAGGGGTAGGCCACCTGCAGGCTTGAACGGGGCCAGGGGGTGGGTTTGAAGCTCAGACTGGGTTGTGTGGAGGGGCCTGGCCACTAGGCGCTCCTGCCCACCAGTGTCCCTGGAGGGAGATACTGCATGGATGTGGGCGTGGAGGAGGGGGCACTGTGTGTTCCCAGAGCAGCTGGCAGGGAACAGCGGGTGCTGTGGGCAGGGGCCGGCTGGCGGCCATCTCCACAAGGCACATCAGCCATCAGCCATCGGGGTGGGGCAGCTGGGGGCTCTGGGAGAGATGACTTACGACTGGGAGAGAGCAAAACTTGCCACCTCAGTGTTCCCTGTGGTCCTCTCTTGACGCTGAGTAGGGGCGGGAGTGCTGCTGAGGGCCTCTATGTGCAGGTAGAGATGCTGGGGGTCTCTGTGTGCGGGTAGAGACGCCGGGGTCTCTGTGTGCGGGTAGAGATGCCGGGGTCTCTGTGTGCGGGTAGAGATGCTGGGGCCTCTGTGGGCAGGTAGAGATGTAAAGATGCCGGGGTCTCTGTGTGCGGGTAGAGATGCCGGGGTCTCCGTGTGCGGGTAGAGATGTAGAGACGCCGGGGTCTCTTGTGTGCGGGTAGAGATGCCGGGGTCTCCGTGTGCGGGTAGAGATGCCAGGGCCTCTGTGTGCGGGTAGAGATGTAGAGACGCCAGGGCCTCTGTGTGCGGGTAGAGATGTAGAGACGCCGGGGTCTCTGTGTGCGGGTAGAGATGCCGGGGTCTCCGTGTGCGGGTAGAGATGCCAGGGCCTCTGTGTGCGGGTAGAGATGTAGAGACGCCGGGGTCTCTGTGTGCGGGTAGAGACGCGGGGGCCTCTGTGCGTGGGTAGAGACGCGGGGGCCTCTGTGTGCAAGTAGAGATGTAGAGACGCCGGGGTCTCTGCATGTAGAGATGTAGAGACGCCGGGGCCTCTGTGTGCGGGTAGAGGCGCCGGGGCCTCTGTGTGCAGGTAGAGATGCGGGGGTCTCTGTGTGCAGGTAGAGATGCTGGGGCCTCTGTGTGAAGGTAGAAATGTAGAGACGCCGGGGCCTCTGTGTGCAGGTAGAGATGCTGAAGCCCAGGTTAGCTCTTCTTGTTCTTCCTTTATTTTTTTCTGAGACAACGTCTCACTCTGTCGCCCAGGTTGGCCAGTGGTATAATCGTAGCTCACTGCAGCCTCAAACTCCTGGTTGCAAGCCATCCTCCCACCTTGGCTTCCCGAGTAGCTGGAACTCTTGGGTACCACTGTGACCGGTTAAATTTTTTTTCTATTTTTTTGTAGAGATGGGGGTCTCGCTGTGTAGCCCAGTCTGGTCTGAAACTCTTGGCCTCAAGCGATCCTCCCATCTTGGCTTCCCAAGTCACTGGGATTACAGGCGCAAGCCGCTGCTCCCGGTGCACAGTGATTCTGATGGAAGCCTTCACTCAGCCACGTGGTGGTTAGCCCTCAGCAGGCCGGGCCCCAAGAGCTGCCCTTCCCACCCCGTGACGGGGCTGCCTGCTGATAGATAGATAGGGATGGTACCTGGAGTGGGGTGGGGAGG
This sequence comes from Rhinopithecus bieti, assembly GCF_001698545.2. Classification (NCBI taxonomy): domain Eukaryota; kingdom Metazoa; phylum Chordata; class Mammalia; order Primates; family Cercopithecidae; genus Rhinopithecus; species Rhinopithecus bieti. Next base: position 715,991 of record NW_016819573.1, read on the forward strand.
TCTGTGAAGCCTCCTCACCCCTCCAACTCACCAGCCCCTAGATACTGTCTCCTCAGTGACCTCACTCTGGGGCATGGGAGCTTGGAGGAGGGAGAGATGGTGGGAAGTGGGTATAGGGAAGAGGGAGCCACCCTCGTGTGCCTGTCTTTCCCCCATTTTGCTGCTGAGGAGACTGAGGCTGCAGGACTGAAATTGACACAGCTCCCTCGCCTTTCTCTAAGCGGTCCCAGGTGCAGGCCCTGTCAAAGCCGTCCCACCTACCTGGGTCACATTCACCACCCTCTCTTCACAAACCACCTAGCCTTTGGGCCTCAGCTGAGATACCCCCTCCTCCGGGAAGGCCACCATGGTTTAGGTGTCTCTTCTTGCCCCTCAGGCCCTTTGGAGCTGGAGATGACTGTCCCTGAGAAGACACTGTGGGAAGGGCCACTGTGCTCTGACCTCCGGCTCCCAGGGGCCTGAGAAAAGCTTCCTGGCCCTGCTTTCAGTTTTGCAGGCCTTTGTGACTTGCATTGCTGAACATATCCCTCTAGGGGTCTCCCCTGGGCCCCCTCGTGCCTAGGCCAAGGGCCAGGAGTGACCCAGTTACACTGGAACCCACTCTGGCCAGACCTCGCTCTGGACAGGGCCCTGCCCACCTGGCACCCTGGTCTGCCTGCATCTCTGCACCCAGGCTCCCTCCTGGGCTGCCCTTGCTGTGCTCCTCGCAGGGGAGGTAGGGGAGGGTGGACTCTGGTGTCCCTCAGATCTGGTTGGCATCCTGGCTGTCTGCCTTCTGGCTGGGGCACGAGTGTGGCCACAGCTTGCTACAGGCTGCTGGCAGCTTTGGAGGGGAGCATGAACTCCAGGCGGGAGGATGTGAGGGGGAAAAGCTGAGGGGGAGAAGGGTGGGTTTCTGCACTCCCGTCAGCACACCCCATTCCACCCCTGGCCTGGACCAGAGCAGCTGGTGACATTGGGTTTTGCCAGGAGGAGCCCAGGCTCCTTCCTTTGGCTGTTTCCAGGGCCCTGGGTGGCTGTCCTGGTTAGGAAGACATGCAGAGGGTTAGGGGTTGTCACTCGGCTGCTAAGAGTTGGGATCTCAGGCACATTTAACCTGTCTGTGCTTTGGTTTCCTCATCTGTGCGATGGGGTGATGAGTGTGGCGCATGGCAGGTGATGCATGAATATCAGCCACCGCTGCTGTCAGTGTTCGTATCCCTTGCTGCGAAGCCCGTGCCTTTCTGCATTTCTACACTTGTAGAAAAACACTGCGGGTGAGCAGGTCATTCTTTTTCATTCTTTTTTTTTTTTTTTTTGAGACAGAATCTCGCTCTGTCTCTCAGGCTGGAGTGCAGTGGTGCGATCTCCACTCACTGCAAGCTCCGCCCCCCAGGTTCACGCCATTCTCCTGCCTCAGCCTCCCGTGTACCTGGGACTACAGGCGCCTGCCACCACGCCCGGATAATTTTTGTATTTTTAGTAGAGACGGGGTTTCACCGTGTTAGTCAGGATGGTCTCGATCTCTTGACCTCGTGATCCGCCCGCCTTGGCCTCCCAAAGTGCTGGGATTACAGGCGTGAGCCACCGCACCCGGCCGAGCAGGTCATTCTTTTGATAGCGGGAAGGAAAAAGAGAAGCAGGGGAAGATCCCTGCCCATGGGGAGCTTCCACTCCAGTGTGAGGGGCAGGAAGAGGGTGTTGGGCTTGGAGGAAGGCGGTGCCCATCTGTGAAATGGGCAGGCTGTGCCCCCTTTCATGCTTCTCCCAGCCTCAGCGTTGCTGTCTCTGGATGCGGCCAGTGCTGGCAGGGGGCCCTGACCCCCATGGTTGTTGTAGTGGCCTGGGCCCTGGTGGCTGCTCCCTGCCCTGTTCCTGGCCTGCTCTGTGGCCTTGGGCCAGCCACTTTCCCTGCCTGGCTCTCCATTTCCCCTTTTGGAAAATGGGCCGGCCATGGGGCTCTGCTTAGTCCCTGGGGTAATTTCCAGCTGGGAGAGTGGCCTTGGGGAGAAAAGTGCCCACACTGGCCTGGGGCATCAGCTGGTCATCTGCTGTCTTGGACAGGGGCCCAGGCATCTGATTTGGCTTCTCTGAGTTCCTCTCTGTGCCCCCATCTGGAAAGAGGGGCAGATTGTTGCTGTGTAGCAGGGTCTTGGTGAGAATAGAAGGCTGAACAGTACCAGTGAGAATCTAAGGTTAGGGGCACAGCAGGGACCTCTGTTCATGGGGCACGGCCTGTGTGCCCAGGTCTTGGCGTGGATTCACCTATTAGCCTTTGCAACTACCTGAGGGTGACTATGGGCATCTCCGTGGGACTGAAGGAAACTTCAGTCCATGTGCCCAGAGTCCTCCTGTGGTGGCAGCAGGGTCCCCTTACCCATGATGTCCCCACCTGGCTTGGGCAGGTGACTGACAAGCCCTTCTGCTCTCCCATCAGAGGGAGGATGGCTGCCAAAGGGCCAAGTCCCTGCCCGCCGCCTTCCCCCTTCATCCCCGCACAGGCCTGACACTACGCCCACCGCTGCTCTTCCCTGCCCCGCATCCCACCTTTCCCCCGCCACTGGGGCACTGTTATCGGGAGGCGTTCCAGGACTGGCTGAGAACAGCTTCCGCCCTGGGCCCTTCTGAGAGGATGTGATCACTGATAGGATGCCCCGCCGGGGCCTCCTTTAAGGAATGGGCTCTGGGGTACAAGACGGTGGAACCCAGATAGTCCAGGTTTGCCTCCCAGTGCTGTGCCTTATGAGCTGTGTGACATCAGGCAGGCAGATCAACCTCTCTGTGCTTCAGTTTCCTCATCTGCAAATCAGGGCCCGCCACAGAGGGCTGGGGTGGTTCACTGAGTTCCTGAGCATGGTGCCCGCCACCCAGCAACACCGTGATGGTGACGCCATAGCTGTTGTTATCCTCTGAGGACCAACCATCCCTCCTCCTTGTGGGACCCGTGGTTTATTTGGCCTCTGTGTCCACCCCCTGATGAGGGCATGGCAGGAGGACCCCTCTGGACTTTCTCTTCTCCAGGTCTAGGGGACAAGGAGAGGGTGGAGCTGAGAGAGGCTATGTTCAGAAATTGGGAACCTGCTGTGTGATCTTGGATGGCCCCTCTCCCTTTCTGAGCCTCCATTTCCCGGCCTGCTCTGTGAGCATGTGGACCTGGCCCCTTGTTATCTCTGTCACGATACTTTCTGTAGTTCCTCCCTTGGCCAGCCCAGCTACATGGCTTTTGACTGTCTTTCCCACTACGGCGTCAGTAGGTGCTCAGCTAAGCGTTGTTGGAGGAGCCCGGCAGTGCACCATTGAGTGACCGTCCAGGGCTTTCCCACTCTCGGCCTTTTGCTTGTGTGGCCCCCTTTGCCAAGAATGTGGCCCCCATTCATCTCTACTTGTGGAAATCCTTCTTGTCCTCGAAGCCGTTCGCAAATGCTGCCTCCCCCAGGAAGCCTGTCCCAGTTTCTCCCAGCCAGAGGGGATGCTGGTCCTTGGAACACTTGCTCTGAGGCTCTCTGGTGGTCCCTGTTACAGTGCACTGCAGTATCCATAGTTACGGATGCGTGGCAAACAGGGACTGTGCACTTACTAGGAGCCAGGCACATGGGGAGGCCCTGAGCTTGTGCTGTCTTATTTCATCTTCCACACCAACCTTGCAAGGTGGATATTAATCCTATTATCCCTCCCTTTACAGAACAGAGAACAGAGGCTCAGAAAAGTGAAGCAACTTGGCCAGCTATGAGAGACAGAGCCAGGATTTGAAACCAGGTAAGCTTGTGTTTTTTCTTAAAAAAGGAAAGAAAAAACATCACACACACACACACACACACACGACAGGGAAAAGTAAGTCTCTCTCACACCCAGGTCTCCTTGCCAGAGGCAACCACTTGAAAAAATTTCTGGTGTATCCTTCCAGGGAGATCCAGGCATATATAAGCATATATATTAACAATTTTTTTAGCATAATGTGAATTTCAATAATGATGGGAATGCCAGGTGTTGATATTTTTTAGCTTCTGCACTTGGCTCAATATTACACATTTGCAAAGAATTTTGTTTTTTTCTTAGACAGGGTCTTACTCTGTTGCTCAGGCTGTAATGCAGTGTCACAATCATGCTTACTGAGGCCTCGAACTCCTGGGCTTAAACGATCCTCCCACCTCAGCGTCCCAAGGAGCTGGGACTGCAGGCAAACGCACCACACCCAGCTAATTATTTATTTTTTTGTAGAGACAGAGTCTCACTATGTTGCCTAGGCTGGTCTCGAATGTCTGGGCTTAAGCAGTCCTCCTGTCTTGGCCTCCCAAAGTACTGGGATTATAGGTGTGAGCCATCACCCCTGGCCAGAAATTTTTTTCTCTTTTTTAGACAAATGATAGCACACAGTCTGCCCTGTCCTCAACTGACTTTTTTCTCTTGACAGTGTACCTCAGAGGTCATTTATTTGTGCTACATTTTTCTTGTTCGTGGTTGCGTAGTATTCCACTGCATGTACGGTGGTCACAGTGTACTTAACTAAGGACAGATATTTTGGTTGTTTCCAGTCTTTTGCTTGTTCTAGATAGTTCCACAAATGAATATCCTGAATCATAGGCCTTGTGTTTGTGTGTTCTTTTAGGATTAATTCCACACTGCAGGGTCAGTGGGTGTGTAATTGTGATAGGTATTGCCAAATTGTCCTTCAGAGAGATTGCGCTGGTGTCCCCACACCCTCTGTTCTCCTCACTCTCACCAGCATAGGATGTTATCAAATTTGGGGATAAATTGCATAGGTGCAATTTGCCAAGCTGATAGGTGAACAGTGGCCCCCAGTGTAGTTTATTTGAAAAATGTATATCACAGCTTTACTGAGTTAAAATTCACATAGCATACAGTTTATCTATTTAAAGTGTACAATTCGGTGGTTTTTAGCAGAGTCACAGAGTTGTACAATCGTCATCACAGTCAAATTTAGAACATTTTCATTACCCCACAAAGAAACTTTACCCATTACAGTTACTCCCCACTTCCCCCTAAACTTCCCTTCCCTAGACCTAGGCAGCAACTAATCTAGTTTCTGTTTCTATAGATTTGCCTATTCTGGGCATTTAATAGAAATGAAATCATTCAAGTGTACTCTTGCGGCTGACTTCTTTCACTTAGCATAATGTTTTCAAGATTCACTCATGTAGCATGGATCAATATTTAATTCTTTTTTTCTTGCCAAATAATATTCTATCATATGGATATACCATATTTTATTTATCCATTCATCAGTTGATGGACATTTGGGCTTTCTGGCTATTATGGGTAATGCTGTTCTGGACATTCATGTGCAAGTTTTTGTGTAGACATATGTTTTTCATTTCTCTCGGGTGTGTACCTACGAGTAGAATTGCTAGATCATATGGTAATTCCATGTTTAACTTTCTGAGGAACTGCCAGACTGTTTTGCAAAGCAGCTGCACCATTTTACATTCGCATCAGCAATGTCTGAGGGTTCCAGTTTCTCCACATCCTTGCCAACATTTGTCTTTTAGATTCTAGTCATCCATCCTAGTGTCTGTGAAGTGGCATCTCATGGTGGTTTTGATTTTTTTTTTTTTTTTTGACAGGGTCTCAGTCTGTTGCCGAGGCTCACTGCAGCCTCAAACTCTTGGGCTCTAACAATCCTCTCATCTCAGCCTCCTGAGCAGCTGGGACCAAAAGTGTGTGCCACCACACCTGGCTCAGGCTCATTTTTTTTTTTTTTAGTTTGTAGAGATAGGGTCTCACTGTGTTGCCCAGGCTGGTCTTGAAATCCTGGGCTCAAATGATCCTCACACCTCGGCTTCCCAAAGTGCTGGGTTTACAGGCATTGTGCCACTGTACTCAGCCGTTTTGATTTTTATTTCCCTAATTACTAGTGACATTAAGCATCTTTTCATGTGCTTATTGGCCATTTGTATATCTTCTTTGGAGGAATGTCTATTCAAGTTCTTTGCCTACTTTTATTATTAATGTAATCTATTTTTTTTTGTCTTAGTGACAGGGTCTCACTATGTTGCCCAGGCTAGTCTAGAAGTCCTGGCCTCAAGTGATCCCCCTGCTTCAGCCTCCCAAGTAGCTAGGACTATAAGCGTGTGCCACCATGCCTGGCTTAATTTTTTTTTAATTTTGTAGAGATAGGATCTTACTCTGCCACCCAGGCTGGAGTGCAATGGTCTGATCATAGCTGACTATAACCTCAAATTCCTGGGCTCAAGCAATCCTCCCATCTCAGCCTCCTGAGTAGATAGGACCACAGGCATGCAACACCATGCCTGGCTAATTTTTTTAAAAATTTTTAATAGGGGTCTCACTGTGTTTCCCAGGCTGGTCTCAAGCTCCTGGCCTCAAGAGATCCTCCTTTGGAAGCCAACTTCCAAAGCACTGGGATTACATGTATGAGCCACTGTAAGAGATTTTTCTATATTGTAGGTACAAGTATATGATTTACAAATATTTTCTCCTATTCTGTGGGTTTTCCTTTTACTTTCTTGATGTTGTTCTTTGGAAAACAAAAATTTTTAATTGTGATGAGGTGCAGTTTATTTTTCCTTTTGTTGCTTGTGCTCCAGGTGTCGTATTTAAGAAATCATAATCTGGCCCGGCGCCGTGGCTCACACCTGTAATCCCAGCACTTTGGGAGGCTGAGGCGGGTGAATCACCTGAGGTCAGGAGTTAGAGACCAGCCTGGCCAACATGGTGAAACCCCATCTCTACTAAAAATACAAAAATTAGCCGGACGCATTGGTGGGCGCCTGTGATCCCAGCTACTAGGGAGGCTGAGGCAGGCCAATCACTTCAATCCGGGAGGCGGAGGTTGCAGTGAGCTGAGATTGTACCATTTCACTCCAGCCTGGGCAACAGAGTGAGACTTCGTCTCAAAACAAGCAAACGAACAAACAAATAAAGCAACCAAACAAAAAAAGAAATCATAATCCAAGGTCATAAAATTTACGCCTGTATTTTCTTATAAGAATTTTTTATTTTCACCTCTTTCATTTAGGTTTGTGTTTCAATTTGAGTTGATTTTTATGCAGGATTTGAGGAAGGTGTCCAGCTTTCTTCTTTTATACGTGGATATCCAATTGTTCCTGCATCATTTGTTGAAAAGACAGTTCTTTCTCCCTTGAATTGTCTTGGCACCCTTGTATAAAATCAATTGACTGTCAATGTGAGTGTTTCTTTTTGGACTCTGAATTCCCGTCCACTGGTTTATAAGTCTACACTTATACCAGTACCATGCTGTCTTTGTTATTGTCGTTTTACAGTTTTGAAATTGAAAAGTGTGAGTCCTCAAACTTTTTTTTTCTTTTTTTTTTTTTTTCTTTTTTTTGAGACGGATCTTGCTCTGTCGCCCGGGCTGGAGTGCAGTGGGCCGGCTCTCAGCTCACTGCAAGCTCCCGCGCCTGGCCGGTTTCCGTCCATTGCTCCTGCCTCAGCCCTCCCGATGTAGCTGGGACTACGGCGCCCAGGTTCGCCCGGCTCGTTTTTTGTATTTTTAGTAGAGACGGGCGTTTCACCATGTTAAGCCAGGATGGTCTTGATCTCCTGACCTCGTGATCTCTTCCGTCTCGGGCCTCCCAAGTGCTGGGATTACAGGCTTGAGCCACCGCGCCCGGCCACAACTTTGTTTTCTTAAAGACTGTTTTGGCTCTTCTGGGTCCCATGACTTTCCATATGAATTTGAAGATCAATTTGTCAATTTTGGCAAAGAAACTAGCTAGAGCTTTGATAGGGAGCAGACCAGTTGGGGAGCATTGCCACCTTAATAATATTTAGGCTTCGGAGCCATGAACACGGGATGTCTTTCCATGTCTTTTGACATTTTTTGTAGTTTTCGGAGTATACACTTTATATTTTTATTAATCTTATTCCTAAGTATTATTTTGATGCTATCATAAATTTCCTTCTTAATTTTATTTTTGGATTCTTCATTGCCAGCCTATAGAACTACAATGTATTTTTGTATATTGATGTTTTACTTTACAGCCTTGCTGAACTCATTTATTAGTTCTAATGATTTTTGATGGAATGCTTAGGATTTTCTCTATATAAGATCATATTATCTGTAAATAAAGATAGTTTTACTTCTTCCTTTCTAGTCTGGATGCCTTGTGTTTCATTTTCCCTCCTAATTGTCCTGGCCAGAAGCTCCAGTACAGTCTTGAATAGAAGTGGTGAGAATGGATATTCTTGTCATTTCTGATCTTAGGTGGATGGCATGCAGTCTTTTACCATTCAGTAGGATGTTAGCTATGGCTTTTTCTTTTTCTTTTCTCTTTTCTTCTTTTTTTTTTTTTAGACGGAGTCTCACTCTGTCACCCAGGCTGGAGTGCAGGGGTGTGACCTCGGCTCACTGAAACCTTCGCCTCCCGGGTTCAAGCGATTCTCCTGCCTCGGCCTCCTGAGTAGCTGGGATTACTGGCATCTGCCACTACACCCGGCTAATTTTTGTACTTGTCGTAGAGACGGGGTTTTGCCGTGTTGGCCAGACTGGTCTCAAACTCCTGACCTCAGGTGATCCGCCCGCCTCAGCCTCCCAGAGTGCTGGGATTACAGGTGTGCGCCACCACGCCCGGCCTGGCTGTGAGGTTTTCATTGCTAATCTTTATCGGGTGAGGAGGTTCCCATCTATCATTTTTGTCATGAAGGAGTGTTGAATTTTGTCAAATGCTTTTCCTACATGTATTAGAATTATTACATGGTTCTTGACCTTTATTATATTGGCATAGTGTATCACATTCATCGATTTTCAGAAGTTAAACCAACTTTGGCTGGGATTGGTACCTCACACCTGTAATCCCAGCACTTTGGGAGGCTGAGGTGGGCTGGTTGCCTGGGGTCAGGAGTTCAAAACCAGCCTGGTCAACATGGTGAAACCCTGTCTCTACTAAAAATAGAAAAACTAGCCGGCTGTGCTGGTGGGTGCCTGTAATCCCAGCTACTTGGGAGGCTGAGGAACGAGAATCGCTTGAACCTGGGAGGTGGAGGTGGCAGTGAGCCGAGATCGTGCCACTGCACTCCAGCCTGGGCGACAGAGGAAGATTCTGTCTCAAAAAAAAAGTTAAACCGACTTTATATTCCTGAGATTGGTCTTTTTTGGTCATGGTGTCTAATTCTTTTCACATGTTGCTGGATCCAGTTTTCTAGTATTTTGTAGAATATTTATATGTATGTAATACATATATTCATTTTCATAAAAGTTACTGGTCTGTAATTTTCTTTTCTTGTGATGTCTTTGTGTGGTTATGGGATCGGGTAATACTGGCTTCAGAAAATGAGTTGGGGAGTGTTTTCTGGAGAAGAACTGGTATTATTTCTTCTTCAAATATTTAGTAGAATTCACCAGTCCCGCTATCTGGGCCTGGTCTGCTTCTGTGAGAAAATTTAAAATTAATAATTCCATCTCTTTATTGCTTTAGATTTATTCGAATTTTCTTCTTCTTCTTCTTCTTCTTCTTCTTCTTCTTCTTCTTCTTCTTCTTCTTCTTCCTCTTCCTCTTCCTCTTCCTCTTCCTCTTCTTCTTCTTCTTCTTTTTCTTCTTCTTTTCTTCCTTTTTTTTTTTTTTTTTTTTTTTTTTTTTCTTTTTTTTTTTTTTTTTTTTTTTTGAGATGGAGTTTCATTCTTGTTGCCCAGGCTGGAGTGCAATGGCACTATCTCGGCCCACCTCAACCTCTGCCTCCTGGGTTCAAGCAATTCTCCTGCCTCAGCCTCCCGAGTAGCTGGGATTACAGGCACGTGCCACCACACCTGGCTAGTTTTTTGTATTTTTAGTAGAGACAGGGTTTCACCATGTTAGCCAGGATGGTCTTGATCTCCTGACCTCGTGATCCACCCACCTCCGCCTCCCAAAGTGCTAGGATTACAGGCTTGAGCCACCGTGCCCAGACTATTTTTTTTTTTTTTTGAGACAGAGTTTCACTCTTGTTGCCCAGGCTGGAGTGCAATGGTATGATCTCGGCTCACTGCAACCTCTGCCTCCAGGGTTCAAGCAGTTCTCCTGCCTCAGCCTCCCAAGTAGCTGGGATTATAGGCATCCGCCACCACGCCCTGCTGATTTTTGTATTTTTAGTAGAGATGGGATTTCACCACGTTGGCCAGGCTGGTCTCGAACTCCTGACCTCAGGTAATCCGTCCCCCTCGGACTCCCAAAGTGCTGGGATTACAGGCGTGAGCCACTGCACCTGGCCTATTTTTATTTTTTGAGACAGGGTCTCACTCTGTTGCCCAGGCTGGAGTGTAAGTGGCATGATCATGGCTCATTGCAGTTCTGAACTCCAGGGCTTGAGCAGTCCTCCCGCCTCAGCCTCCCGAGTAGCTGGGACTACTGGCAGGTGCCAGCACCCTGATGATTTTTTTTGTTTTTTTATTTTTTAGAGACAGGGGTTTCACCATGTTGCTCACGCTAGTCTCGAACTCCTGAGCTCAAGTGATCCATCTGCCCCAGCCTCCCAAAGTGCTGGGATTACAGGCATGAGACACCACATCTAGACGGTTTCTTTTTTTTTTAAATATAGGATTTTACAGCTAGAAATTTCCCTTTAAGTTCTCTTTTACCACATCCTTACATTTGGATATGTTGCATCTTCATTTTCTTTCATCTCTAAGTATTTTCTAAGCTTTTTGGTGATTTATTCTTTGACTCACTGGTTATTGAGGAGTGTGTTGTTTAGTTTTCACATATTTTAATTTTCCAAATTTCTTTCTGTTATTGATTTCTTACTTCATTCTATTGTGGTTGGAAACATACTTTGTATGATTTCATTCCTTTTAAATTTATTGAGCCTTGTTTTATGGTGTAGCATATGGTCTGTCCCGGAGAATGTTCCATGTGCACTCGAGAAGAACGTGTATCTGCTGTTGTTGGGTGGCTGGTATGATTTGAATTTCCATTTATCTTATGAGTGAGGTTGAGCATCTTGTCATATGTTTGTGAGCCATTTGTTTGCTTTTTCTTCAAACTATATGTTGTCATTTTTCTTTTTTCTTTTTTTTTTTTTTTTGAGATGGAGTCTCGCTCTGTCGCCCGGGCTGGAGTGCAGTGGCCGGATCTCAACTCACTGCAAGCTCCGCCCCCCGGGTTTACGCCATTCTCCGGCCTCAGCCTCCCGAGTAGCTGCAACTACAGGCGCCCGCCACCTCGCCCGGCTAGTTTTTTTGTACTTTTTTTTAGTAGAGACGGGGTTTCACTGTGTTAGCAAGGATGGTCTCAATCTCCTGACCTCGTGATCCTCCCGTCTCGGCCTCCCAAAGTGCTGGGATTACAGGCTTGAGCCACCGCGCACGGCCTGTCATTTTTCTTATTTTATGGGAGCTTATTATATATATGCTAAGAAAAAAAAAACACCCTTACCTATCATATGAGTTGCAATTATTTTTCTTAGTTTGTTGTTTGTCCTTTGAACTTGTTTACTATTGAGCTATACAACCATTTCAGATTTTTATATAGATTGATTTATCATTTAAAAAATGATTTCTAGGTCTTATGTCATGTTTAGGAATGCTTTCCCCATTCAGAGATAAGAAAATTTATTATCTTTCCCCCTTTACACACACACACACACACACACACACACACACACACACACGTATATATTTTGTGGATATGAGATTTTGCCATGTTGTTCAGGCTGGTCTCAAACTCCTGGACTCAAGCAGCTCTCCTGCCTTGGCCTCCCAAAGTGTTGAGATTACAGGCATGAGCCACTGCGCCCGGCTCCTCCCCTTTTTAGAGCTTTATGGTGTATTTTGTGGTTTAAATCTGATTGATTTGTAATTTATTGGCATATATAGTGAGACTGAGATTCAGCTTTGTTTTCTGATATCAGACTGTTGTTGGTCCTAACTCCATCTTAAAATCATCCACCTTTTCTCGCTGGTACAAACTGCCATCTTCATTATATAGTAAATTTCCATATGTTTCAGGACAACTTTTGGAATCTCTGTTCTGTTCCCCTGATTTACTGATGTGCCAATAGCACACAGTTTTAATTACTGTATCTTTATAGTAAGGTTTACTGTCTGGTTGGGCTGTTTCTCCCTCATTACTCTTCTTTTTAAGAATTCTCTGGCTACTCTTATTCAATATTTTTACTTACAAATTTAGAAATTGACTTGCCTAGTTAAAAAAAAATCTTGTTGGGTTTTTTTTTTTTTTTATTGGGATCACATTGAACTTTTAGATTGATTTATGAATAATTTTTTTTTTTTTTGACAGAGTCTTGCACTGTTGCCCAGGCTGGAGTGCAGTGGCATTATCTTGGCTCACTGCAACCTCCACCTCCCGGGTTCAAGTGATTCTTCTGCCTCAGCCTCCCGAGTAGCTAGGACTACAGGCACACAACACCACACCCTGCTAATTTTTGTATTTTTACTAGAGACGGGGTTTCACCATATTGGCCAGGGTGGTCTCGAACTCCTGACCTTGTGATCCGCCCACCTTGGCCTCCCAAAGTGCTGGGATTACAGGCATGAGCTACTGCACCTGGCCGATATTTCTATAATGCTAAGCTTTCTTTCATTTTATTTTCTAATTGCAATTGGTGTATATACACATAATTGATTTGGGAATGTTAACTTAATTCCCTGCCACTTTACTTAATTTGCTTTTGGTTTAATAGTTTTGCAGTAGGTTCTCTTGGATTTCCCAGATCTATACCTATACCAAATACTATAATACTCTTTTGTTGTTATTGTTTTTGAGACAGAGTCTTGCTCTGTTGCCCAGGCTGGAGTGCAGTGGCGCAATCTCGGCTCACTGCAACCTCTGCCTCCTGGGTTCAAGCGATTCTCCTGTCTCAGCCTCCAGAGTAGCTGGGATTACAGGCATGTGCCACCACACCAGCTAATTTTTGTACTTTTAGTAGAGACGGGGTTTCACCATGTTGGCCAGGCTGATCTCGAATTCTCGACCTCAGGTGATCCGCCCACCTCTGCCTCCCAAAGTGTTGGGATTACGGGTGTGAGCCACCGCACCTGGCCAATAATAATACTCTTACTTTCTCTTTTCTAATTCCATTTTATTCTTCAATTTCTTTTTCTATTCTTTTTTTTTTTTTGAGACGGAGTCTCACTCTGTCACCCAGGCTGGAGTGTAGTGCCATGATCTCCGCTCACTGCAACCGCTGCCTCCTGGGTTCAAGTGATTCTCCTGCCTCAGCCTCTCAAGTAGCTGGGATTACAGGTGTGCACCACCACACCTGACTAATTTTTGTATTTTTAGTAGAGATGGGATTTCACCATGTTGGCTAGGCTGACCTCGAACTCCTGACCTCAGGTGATCCACCTGCCTCGACCTCCCAAAGTGCTGGGATTACAGGCATGAGCCACGGCGCCCGGCCTCTTTCCTTTTTTTTTGAGACAGTCTCACTCTGTTGCTCAGGCTAGAGTGCAGTGGTGTGGTAATAGCTCACTGCACCCTCAACCTTCCAGACTCAGGCAATTCTCTCACTTCAGCCTCCTGAGTAGCTGGGACTACAGGTGCATGCCATCATGCCTGGCTAATTTCTTTAGTGTATTTTTTGTAGAAACGGGATTTCACCATGCTGCCCAGGCTAGTCTGAAACCCCTTAGTCTCATGTGATCCTCCCACCTCCGCCTCACAAGGTATTGGGATTTCATGCGTGAGCCAACACGCCTGGCCAAATTTTTGTGTTTTTTTGTAGAGATGGTGTTTTACCATGTTGCCCAGGATGGTCTGAAACTCATGGGTCCCAGCAATCCGTCTGCCTCAGCCTCCCAAAGTGCTGGGATTACAGGTGTGAGCCACCACACCCAGCCCTCTTTTTCTAAGCTAATTGTATTGACAAGTATCTTAGAGTGGGGTTAACTGGTGGACTTGTATCTTAGTTCATTCAGGCTGCTATAACAAAATACCATAGACTGGGCAGCTTAAACCATGAATATTTATTTCTCACAGCTCTGAAGGCTGGAGAGTCCAATATCAAGGTGGCAGCAGATTCAGTGTCTGATGAGGACTCTCTTCCTGGTTTGCAAACGGCCACCTTCTTAATGTGTCCTCACATGGCAGAGAGACAGGGCTATGGTCTCCTCCTCTTCTCATAAGGGCACTAATCCCATCATAAGGACTCCATCCTTATGACTCATCTGAACCTAATCACCTCCCAAGGCTGACCTCCAAACACCATCACACTGGGGATTAGGGCTTTAACATGTGAATCTGGGGTGGGGGAAACACATTCAGTCCATAGTGATATCCTTGTCTTTTCTGGGTTCTTTCCCTGTAAAGTGGCTTTTGTAGGCCTTGGCTCCTAATCAACTCCACCAGACAAGCCCCGCCAAGACCATGTACAGGGCATGGTGCATATAGTAGGCATTTTGGAAGCTTTTGCCTAACTATGAAATTGACTGCAAAAGAGGGCAAGTGTCTGAACAAGATCTTCCACAGAAATCATAATAATTGCTAATTAGATATTGAGCACTTTCTATGTGCCAGGCACTTTACAAATATGATATCATGCTTTCCTCACAGTGAGCCCCAAATTATGTAGGAAAAATCACACCAGTTCCCATTTCCCGAGGCTGCATGGCTAGGAAGTTGCAAGCTGGCATTTGAACCTGGCATTTTGGTCCCAGGCCACCTGAATTTTTTTTTTTTTTTTTTTGAGATGGAGTTTTGCTCTTGTTGCCCAGACTGGAGTGCAATGGCACAATGTTTGCTCACTACAACCTCCACCTCCCTGGTTCAAGTGATTCTTCTACCTCAGCCTATCAAGTAGCTGGGATTACAGGCATGCGCCACCATGCCCGGCTCATTTTGTATTTTTAGTAGAGACGGGGTTTCACCATGTTGGTCAGGCTGGTCTCAAACTCCTGACCTCAGGTGATCCACCCGCCTTGGCCTCCCAAAGTGCTGGGATTACAGGCATGAGCCATTGCGCCCGGCTCCACCTGTAGTTTTTTTTTTTTTTTTTTTTTTTTTT
>NW_016819573.1:731220-770731 GCF_001698545.2 Rhinopithecus bieti
GGCTGGAGTGCAGTGGCCGGATCTCAGCTCACTGCAAGCTCCGCCTCCCGGGTTTACGCCATTCTCCTGCCTCAGCCTCCCGAGTAGCTGGGACTACAGGCGCCCGCCACCTCGCCCGGCTAGTTTTTTGTATTTTTTTAGTAGAGACGGGGTTTCACCATGTTAGCCAGGTCTCGATCTCCTGACCTCGTGATCCGCCCGTCTCGGCCTCCCAAAGTGCTGGGATTACAGGCTTGAGCCACCGCGCCCGGCCTCCACCTGTAGTTTTTGACTGCTCTGCGATGCTTCTGCTTCCCTGGAGGGTCTAAGATGTGGGCGATGAGGTCATAGGTTGCCCTCTGACCCCCGTGTTGCTTTGGGCTGTGGGGTCATTGGCACGGTGGGCGGGGCACCAGAGGTAGATTCTGACACCTCTCTCCTGAACCGTGAGCATCCCAGCTCTGCTGCACTGACTTGCTGTGTGGCCTTGGATAAGGTTTTAGTTTCTCTGAACCATCTGTAAAGTGGGTGCAGTTACAGTCCCTGGTTCATTGTGCTGTTGGGACAATTAAGAACCAGCCGTGTGTAAAGCGCTAAAGTGCCCAGCCTTGTGCTTGGCGTTCAAGGCCCTGCCACTGCCTCCTCTTATTCCCTGGAATGACCATAACAATAGTAAACACCATCATGTGCTGTTTATCATGCACTTACTCTTTCCTGCCACATGGACTCTCACTCGTACTTTTCAGTTGTTAGGTTTTTAACCCCATTTTAAAGGGCAGGAAACTCACAGGCAAAGTGACTTGCACAAGAAAATGTAGCTACTAAGAAGTGCAGCCAGGACTTGAACCCAGGTTTGACTGGAATCCTCACTCTCAGCTCCTAAGCTCCTGGCCTGCTCTCCACCCTTAGAAGAGGTGGAGATGATGTTCTTCAGAGTCAGGAAGGAAGGGGCTGGTGTGTAGTGGCTGAACAGCAGTGTGTTCTGAGCATCTGTGAGCCAGGAGGTGAGAGAGAGTGTGTGGTGCCCTGTGGTTGGGCAGATCACTGTAGGAGGCTGGGACATGCTCTGGGAGGCTGGGGCATGCCATGGGAGGCTGGGACACGCCATGGGAGGATGGGACACGCCGTGGGAGGATGAGACACGCCGTGGGAGGATGGGACACGCCGTGGGAGGATGGGACATGCCGTGGGAGGATGGGAAATGCACTGGGAGGACGGGACACACCATGGGAGGACGGGACAGGCCGTGGGAGGACGGGACACGCCGTGGGAGGACGAGACACGCCGTGGGAGGACGGGACAGGCCGTGGGAGGACGGGACATGCCGTGGGAGGACGAGACATGCCGTGGGAGGAAGGGACAGGCTATGGGAGGACGGGACATGCCGTGGGAGGCTGGGACACGCCGTGGGAGGATGAGACATGCTGTGGGAGGATGGGACACGCTGTGGGAGATGACAGCAACACCAGCTGCAGGGCCGTGTGGACCTAGGTGATGGCTTTAGGCCTCATCCACAGGGTTATGATGGGAAGCTCTTGAATATTTTAAAAAAATTCTCATTTTAGAAAATCATGACAAAGTCATTTCTAAATGTCAACTGATACAGGGTGTAAAGTGAAAAGGGATTTTCCTCTCCCCATCCCACACTTTTGAGATGAAACATTGTGATGAATTTGGAATCCTTCCAGAGCTTTCTTTTTTAAAAGTTTTTTTAAATTTTTAATTTGTATGGGTACATAGTAGGTGTACATATTTATGGGGTACATGAGATATGTTGATACAGGCATACACTGTGTGATAATCACATCAGGGGAAGTAGGGTATCCGTCACCTCAAGCATCTGTCATTCCTTTGTGTTACAAACAATCCAATTCTACTCTTTTTTTTTTTTTTTTTTGAGACATGGTCTCACTCTGTCGCCCAGGCAGAGTGCATGTATGTGTGCAATTTCCTTTCTTTCTTCTTCTTTTTTTTTTTTTTTTTTTTTTTGAGACAGGGTCTCATTCTCTCACCCAGGCTGGAGTGTAGTGGCGTGATGATAGCTCACTGCAGCCTCAAACTCCAGGGTTCAAGTGATCCCCCCACCTCAGCCTCCCAAGTAGCTGGGACTACAGGCTAATTTTTAATTTTTTATAGAGATAGGGTCTCACTATGTTGCCCAGGCACAATCTTCTTTACAGAGATAATAGCAGCTCATGTTTGCTACAGGCCAGACACCACACTAAGCCCACTGCCTGCATTATCATGTTTGATTGCTGACAACCCTTTTCCAGAGGAGGAAACTGAGGCCCTGAAATGCCAAGAGGAGATTCTACACTGGCATAGCCTTCTTTTCACTGAGATAGTGTGTTGGGGCCTCTTCTCGGGCCACTCTCAGCTCTCATTCTTTGTAATGGCTGCACTGCTGTCCACTTGGTGACTGCAGCCCCTTTATTTAACCAGCCCCTCTCTGAGGAACACTAACACGTAGGTTGTTAGTGTAGGCTTTCCATGGAGAGTTTTAGGCAGGGGAGGCCCGGCTGTCTGTGAGGTTTACAGGGCCGCCTCTGGCTGGGGGGGGAGGGTGGGCTGGAGGGACCCACACTGCTGTGTCCAGGCCCAGGACCACAGGGCCCTGACCTGAAGGACTGGAGATAGACAGCGTGGCGGGGAGGGATGCGCTTGAGGAAGATTCAGGAGCTGCCCCAGGGCTCCCCACAGGCAGAGCCCCGCACAGGGCTTGGCATATGGCAGGTGCTCTGCGAACACCTGGGGAATGACTGGGATGGGACATGCAGCGGTGTCGCTGAGTCAGTGATGGGGATGGGGGTGAGGGGGGATGCAGGCTTAGCGGGAGGTGCTAGGCTCCTTGGGGACTGCTGAGCTCAAGGCACTGGGAACGCTGAGGGAAAAGTTCGTATGGCAGCAACCCAGCACCTCTTGAGGGAGCGAGACATAGAGCAGGCCCCTGTCTGCTGAGGAGTCCAGAGCCCACGGTGAGGAGTGACTTCCCAAAGGAAAGGGGCCATCTTTCCCTGGGAACCTCAGGCAGCCCCAGTACAGGGCCCCCACTGCTTCCCCTTGACCCCCGCAAGAGTCTATCTCTACCTTGGAGGCTGCAAGTGGCGGAAGAGATGAGGGGAGGTTGGCCCCTCTCCAAGGAGCAACTCATGGTGATTTGTCGGTTAGGCCGCAGACTCAGGAAGCCCAAGGATAGAGCTCTGTGTCAGGGAAGAGGGTGGTCTCTCCTGAGGTCCCACAGCATGGAAGCGCCCCCCGAGACTAACTCCCACCCTCACTGAGTCGAGTGAATAGCTGTGCAGCTTTCGAGACCAGCCCGGCCAACATGGTAAAACCCCATCTCTACTACAAATACAAAAAAAATTAGTCAGGCATGGCCAAGCGCGGTGGCTCATGCCTGTAATCCCAGAACTTTGGGAGGCTGAGGCAGGTGGATCACGATGTCAGGAGTTTGAGACCGGCCTGACCAACATGGTGAAACGCTGTCTCTACTAAAAATACCAGAATTAGCTGCGAGTGGTGGCGGGCAACTGTAATCCCAGCTACTCAGGAGGCTGAGGCAGTAGAATTGCTTGAACCCGGGAGGCGAAGGTTGCAGCGAGCCGAGATCGCACCATTGCACCCCAGCCTGGGCGACAGAGTGAGACTCCATCTCAAAAAAAAAGAAAAAAAGAAAGGATGAGAGAACTCAGAGTGGCCTGAGAAGATGCTCCGAACACACTAACACACTAAGTGAAAAGAGGGAGGCGGCAGTGTAGAATCTCCTCTGGGTATCTCAGGCCTCAGTTTCCTCATCTGGAAAGTGGGGGCCACAATGCTACCCGCATGACCCTCAGTGGGCCATTCTTGCTCAAGCACGTTTTGCTTGGAGCTTTCTCAGGCTTTCTCTTAGAGTGGGGCGGGCTGCTTTATCCTCTCACGCCTCTGCCAAGGCCATCTGGCTGCTTTGTGAGAGAGAGTCCCTGGAGGTAGGAGGTGTGGCCCGTGAGTTTCCCTACCAGACCTGGCGAGTAGCCCCTGATTCCCACCCGCCCAGTGTAGTTCCCTGGCCCCTTTTCACTCTCACCCATGCTGTACGACCTCAGGCAAGTTCTTCAACCTCTCTGTGTCTTAATGTCCTCAACAGTAAGATAAAGACGTGATTAGTATTTACCTCCTAGGTTATCATGAGGGGCCAATGAGTCAATGTTTGCAAAGTACTTAGAGCAAGGTCCAATTCAAGGTCTGAGCTCTGGGAGTATTTGAATACCATGGAATGATATTTAGTCTTTTCAGTGCGGCACTGCAGGAACAAAGCAGGATGCAAATTATACATCCATGCTCATTTAGTCTTTTGTCTATTCTGCAAATATTTCCAGAGCACCTAGTGGGTGTCCGGCCCATCCCGGTCTCTGGGGGCCTGGAGATGGATCCTGCCTGGCCCTGCCAGCCGCAAGTGCACAGTGGAGGTTACTGGGTGGACCCCAGTTTGTTGAGTCTTGCGTTGCCATGACGCTGGAAGGAAATGCACCACCACACCCAGGTGGTTGTCTTGTAGGGGCAGAATTCTGGGGCATTTTCTTTTCTTTTTCTTCTTTTTTTAAATCTTCCTGTAGTTCCCGAAGAGTCCACTCTGAATGATAAAAGTTACCATTTACGGAGGCCTGGCAATGTTCTGCGCCATCCTGAGTGCGTTCTGTGTACTTCCCTCACGGATTCTCCCAGCAGCCCTGACATGGGTGTTATTCCCGATCGATAGAGAGGAAAACTGAGGCGAAGGGCGGCAGGCCAGGATTCAAACCAGGGAGTCTGTCCAGCACTCCAGCTCTTAACCTCGACCATCTGCTTCTCCACAAACACCAGGACCAAGCACCAAGACCAGAAAAACCGTCCTGCAAAGCAACAAACATTGTACTTGGTGGCTCAGGTCCCCTTAGCTTCGTCTTAAAGGTCCTTGTTATGCTTTTTCTGAGTGCCCCAGTGGGGAGTGGTCTTCGTGTTCATGTAAGAGTGCAGAGGTCAGGGGCTGTGTCTTTTCTTCTTGTCCCCTTCCAAGAGGGGACATGCATCCTTGATACTGGAAGGGCCTCAAGGTCTAGCCCTGGCTCTCTGTCTCCCTTCATGGCACATCAGCCAAGTACCCATTCTCCTGTCTTTGATTACCTCCAGTGACAGGGAGCTCACTCCTCAACATTTATTTTATTCTGAAGAAAATTCAGGCTCTTAGATAGTTCTTCCTACATAAAAATTTTTTAAAAAATTTTTACTTCCTCTCAAAGTCACATAAACAAGTCCCCTGCCTTGGGGTCCTGATGCAGGACCTGGCTAATTCGTTTCTATGTCCCCCTATAGTGAGGAGCACAGGGCCTGCTAGTAGGTACTATAAATGCTGCACCAGGAAACAAGTGGCTAGGGGCGGGCTGGTTGGGCCCCCATCAAGCCTCGGGCTGCAGGTAACCAGGTCAGCAGGTCCTGTGGGACACCAGTTGGGTGAGTGCTGATGGGCACCGTGACTTCAACGGAATGGGTTGCCATAGAAACTGACTTTCCCTATCCCCAAGTTCATTGACTTGTCCCTCAGGAGACCGTGGTAATCCCTTGGGCTGTTGAGCAGGTCTCCCCAGGGCCTCCCCAACCCCACATTCTCAGAGCTGGGTGGTCCCCAGAGAGCATGCAAGCCATATCTCCATTGTGCAGCTGGGTAGCCAGAGGCCCCACGGACACAGAGGACAGGCTGAAGTTCACACAGGCAGGGGGCGTCTCATAGCTGGACTGGGTGCTCAGGGCAAACAGTCTTGCCTGAGGACCCAGCCAGTGGGTGTTTTCCCCACTTTATGGGTTTTCAGAGGAAATTCTGGACCGATTCCCAGGCCTTCTGCCTCCCCAGAGAATAATCGGAACCCACCTCCCTGGTGTGTCCAGGATCACACAATATCAATAACGGCTGAGGTGCAGGGTGACCTGCTTTGCCCTTAGCACTCTACAGTGCCTCGTGCACTTACCACAATGACCCCATCATTACAGATGGGGAAATAGGGCATAGAGAGAAGTGAAGTCACATGCCTAAGGTCACATAGTTATTTAGGGTTAGAGCCAGGATCTGGACGTGGAGAGCCTAGCTCCAGAGCCACGCTCAGCGCCATGCCATACCCTGCCTCACTCCTGCTTTGAGAGGGTTGAAAGCGCTTTGGGAGGGTTGAAGGGTACTTTAGGTCTAGGAGACTCAGCACTGGGCCAGAGCCACAGCCTGATGGGCAGTGATCGGAGAGTGGACGCCATTGGGATTTCTTTTTCTAACGACATCCTCAAAACAGTGCTGAGATGTCTGCTTTATCCCTGCTTTGCAGATGAGGACGCTGAGGCCCAGAGAGGGGAAGTCACTTGCCTAGGGACACACAGCGGGGAGAGGTGGAGCAGGGCTTCTAGTTCGAGACCCCTGACTTCACACCTGGTGTTCGTGCCAAGACTCCAGGCTGCCTCCCAGGTCCTCTGGGACAGCCCCTGCCTTCTATCAGGTGAGATGATGGCCCTATCAGGGTTCAAGATGGGTGGGGAGACCCAGGCCAGTCTGGGTGGGAGCTGGGACCAGCCAGGGTCCAGGGCCTACGGATGGGGAAGTGGGAGGCAGAGGGTGGTGGCAGGACTGTGGGCGTCAGGGGAGTATTCAACTTGGTTTATTCTGTGTTTCCCTCTCTTTGGAGCTCCCAGGTTTCTGGCTCTGAAGTCCCTTAGCTCTTAGATAGTCATTCATTCATTCAACTGTTTACTGAGCACCTACTGTGTGCCACACCCCATGCTAGGCACTGGTAGCACAGCAGTGAACAAGATGAACAAAAGCCCATGACAGTAGTCACATAACCACATGAATTCAAACAACAAAAACAAAACAGGACCACATGTTATCAAAGAGAGACAGAAGTCAGGGGGACCCAGCAAAAGGGTGTGGGGGACACTTCCCGAGGAGGGGACTTTTGAGTTGAGAACGGAAGGAAGCACCAGTTACCCCGATGAAGTGGCCAGGGAAGAGCATCTGGGCAGTGGGAATGGTATGCACGAAGGCCCTGTGGCTGGAGTGAGCTGCCAGTCATCTCTGCTTCAAACTTCCCGCTGTACAGCCTTGACTGCCACTTTTAGCACCTTTCCCCAGCATTAGGCAATTCCCGTCAGCCACATATTCATTCAACAAACCCTCAGTGAGCCCCCTCCATGTGCTAGGTGCCCGGGACATAGGCGTGGCTCAGATACTGTCCCTGCCAGGAGGGAGGGAAACAGTGACTCAGGGGAGGTGGGTGGGTAAGGTCAGGGCTTCTGATTATGAGGCATTTATTCCGTTCCTGGCCCTGGACCGAGGAGGCCCTTTGTGGATGGATGCCATCCTTACGCTCATTTTACAGATAAAGACATTGAGGTTTTGAGAGGCTAACTCTCCCAAAGAGGCTGGTGCCCCCGTCCCCCACTTTTTTCTTTTTTTCTTTCTTTCTTTTTTTTTTTTTTTGAGACGGAGTCTTCCTCTGACGCCCAGGCTGGAGTGCAGTGGCAGGATCTGGGCTCACTGCAGCCTGTGCCTCCCCTATTCAGCGGTTCTCCTGAGTAGCTGGGACTACAGGCGCGTGCCACCATGCCCGGCTAATTTTTGAATTCTTTTTTAGTAGAAACGGGGTTTCTGCATGTTGGCCAGGCTGGTCTCGAACTCCTGACCTCAAGTGATCCACCCGCCTCGACCTCCCAAAGTGCTGGGATTACAGGCGTGAGCCACCGCACCCGGCCCTGGTGCCTCTCTTTGGGCCTCGTTTTCCCCATCTGTGGAATGGGTGGGAGGGAGGCCGGCCAAGGGGCCCCAGCAACCCTGCCTTTTCCAGTGTCTCCTCTCCTTCCAGCCAGGACCATGGGCAGCAACAAGAGCAAGCCCAAGGATGCCAGCCAGCGGCGCCGCAGCCTGGAGCCCGCCGAGAACGCCCATGGCGCTGGCGGGGGCGCTTTCCCCGCCTCCCAGACCCCCAGCAAGCCGGCCTCGGCCGACGGCCACCGCGGCCCCAGCGCGGCCTTCGCCCCCGCGGCCGCCGAGCCCAAGCTGTTCGGAGGCTTCAACTCCTCGGACACCGTCACCTCCCCGCAGAGGGCGGGCCCGCTGGCCGGTCAGTGCGCGGGCGGCGCTGGGTCCTCGCCCTCCTGGGGCCACGGCGGGGAGGTGGCGGGGCTGTGTGCCCGGGGTCGCCTCCTCTGCGCAGGCCCTTCTTCTCGCCAGGAGAAGCGCCCCTGGGTGACTTGGGTGTGCGGGAGGGCCGTACCCACTGGGAAGCACTCCGCGCCGCCGCCGCCGCCTTTGGGGTGGAGCAGGCGCAGAGGACGCGCGGTCTGGTGAAGGGGACCTAGTGAGACGCTGAGGCCCAGAGAGAGGGGCGGCACGGGGACCGGGCCTTAAGCTGCTGCCTGGCGCCCAGGCCTTTTTCGTTGCCCCGGTCCGCCCCGGTCCGCCCAGAAATGAGTCGGGAGCCGTGGCCCACGTGCGGCGGAGAGGTCGCTCAGGGAACTGGGCACCGGGCGGCCCCGGCTGGGCCCGCGCCAGGATGCGCCCCTGCGCCCTCTGCTGGCGCTCTGCGGTCACCGCAGCCCCGGAGAGGGCCGCTTGGAGAACCGCGGCCGTGCCCCAGACACTCCACGCAGACTTCACTCAGATCCGTGCACTCTCCCCACACGCACACGCTGGGCCACACACACGGCTACACCCCTGCCCGGGACACGCACACATGCGGAGTGGAGGCAGGGTCACAGACACCCGCGGACACATCCCCAACGCAGATGTACCCAGATACAAACTCACATACATGCACAGGTGACGTAACACTTGTAGATGAAGACACACGCGCATGCCGTCAGACGCGCATTCAGAGACACACACAAGACACAGGTACATGCTCAGCTGGAAGTCAGCATCGTGGCCGCCCAGATGACAGATGCACACGGATGCATCGAGAACATGTGAACACTCAGAGACACACGGACAGGCGTGGACCCCTCAGATGCAGAGGCACGTCCAAGAGAGAGAAACAGACCCACAGACACACCATTCATTTGTTCAAGAAGTATATATGGAGCTCCTACTACAGGCCAGGGCTCCTCTGCTGCCCAGGCCCCAGCGGTGCAGACGGAACCCACCTGGGGGAAGGAAGCACAGGGCAGCTTGTGCAGGGCGTTAGAAGTGGTGCTGTGGCCAAGACACAAAACAGGCAGGGAGGGAGGGCTGGGGGATGTGTGGAGGTGGAGGCTGTAGCTTAAAATGGTGGAAGGGGGTACGGGGCCTTTTGAGGGGACAGTTACTTGGAGCCAAATCTTCCCGGACACCAGGAGCGCCCAGAGTGACACACTTTATGGAGAGAGAGCAAGTTTCCTGGGGCAGTGAATGAAGATTCACCGCTTTCTTCATCCTACAGCTCTTTCTTGAGCACCTACTATGTACCTGGCTCTGGAAACAAAACAAAGATGCTTGTTATTGGGGACTTCTGGTCCTAGAGCAAGACAGGCACCAAACAGATAAGCCAGCACCTAGCACTCCCCAAAGCCCTAGGGGCGGACACAGACAGGAAGGGATGCTCCCACTCCCACATGCCCTTGCAGGGATGCGCAGACACACGGATGCAGTGGACATGTGCACAGGCCCATCTTCACTGAACCTGACCATGTCTTTGGGCTGGGCGCTTGTGGTGTGTGGGAGACAAATCCCCACTCCTGGGCACAGGGCCTTCCTGCCCACACCTTCCCTGGGTGTGGCTTCACCATTCTGACACACCCCACCCCTCTCTGCAGGCGGAGTGACCACCTTTGTGGCCCTCTATGACTATGAGTCTAGGACGGAGACAGACCTATCCTTCAAGAAAGGCGAGCGGCTCCAGATTGTCAACAACACGTGAGTGCCCCCTTCCCTACTGCCCCTCAAGGCTGGGTGGTGGGACTTCAAAGCGGGCAGGGGCTCATGCAGGATCTGGCATCAGGGCAGCGCAGTGCGGAGCCCAGGGCAGTGCGGAGCCGGGCGCCTGCTGCACTCTCGCCCTGGGCAGCACTTGCTGTCGCTCCCCCAGCCGTGGGGAACTCCTCCCAATCACTGGCTCTCACTTGCTCCCTCCAGCCCTCTCTCAGCTTCTCCCTCTCTCTGCTTCTCTCTTGCTGGCCCTTAGGAGGAAGGTGGATGTCAGGTGTGTACATGCTCCGTGGGCGGCGGGCTGGGCAGGGTGCTTTGCGGGGGGTGGGGGCTGCTGTCTGCATGTGCTTCCACTCCCTGCCTGTGATCTCTGGCTCTCTTGGCTGCTCCTCACCTCCCAGCTTCTCCTCTCCCCCCAACCAATTGATTAGGTCCTGGACCTTAACCCCAGGCTGTGATCAGGGGCCCCTCCATTGCACTCTCCTGCACACCTCCTCCCCATCCACCTTCCTACTCACTCACCCTCCCATTCTGCCCCGTCAGCCCACCCAAGTGTCTGCTGCATGCAGGACCCAGTGCTGTGACTGGGATGGCCTGGGTGGAGAAGGCCTTGGCCACGCCCTCCTGGAGCCAGCATGTGGCCAGGGAGACAGCCCATGGCCCCAGTCCAGGCCAAGAGTCAGGCAGTGGACGAGCCCAGAGTCAGCTCCTGGAGCCCCTGCTGTGGGCCTGTCTCTGGTGATGACCACAGGGATTGGGAGGGTCAAGGGCGTCGAAGGAAGGCCAGTGAAGTTCTCTGGCAGGTGGCAGTGGTGGAAGGGCAGCTTGTAGGAGGGTGCCGGGCTGGAGGGGGCTGATGCCTTCGCGGGTGTGAGAGGCAGGGAGGTTCTAGAGGGCAGAGGAGAATCGATCCCTGGGTGTCCTCGAAGGCCTGGCTAAGGAAGTTGGGGGTTTCCACTGCCCCGAGCGTGTCTGGCTTGCTCATACCCCACTTGCCTTGCGCATGCTCTTCCCTTTGCCTGAAATGCCCTTTCTCCGGTGTCTGCCTGGAGAACTCCTGTTCATGGCTCAAGATCAGTGCAGGACTGCCTTCTCAGGGGGCAAAAGGGAACAGAGGTGCCAGTTACCATGCCAGTCGTCTCCACCCGTGTCCTCGTATTGACTCCTCTCTGCAGTCTAGCCAGGGTTGAAGTGATCGGGGAGGGGCTGTCTCCATTTTGCAGATGAGGAAACTGAGGCTCAGTGATGTGAAAGTCCTTGTCCAAGGTCACACAGCTGCCAAGTAGCAAAGCCAGGATTGGAACTGAAGCAGCAACTTTCTGCCCTCCTCAAGCTGCTCTTGGCGGCGGGGGAGGGGGGGTGCGTGGAGGGGAGGGGTTCTCCCGGCTCCCCCTCCCCCCTTGCATGGCAGAGTCCTGGTGCGAACCTACAGTTTCCTTATTGTCACCAGCTGTTTGTGTCTGCTTCCCCCCTAAACTGGGAGCTGCTGGAGGGCGGCTCTCTGGTGCACCTCACTTCTGGGTCCCCATAGCACCTGTAACTCAGCACAGTGGCGGGTGCCCAGCAGGTGATGGTGAGCAGGATGAATGAACAGCAGTGACAAAGTCACCATTTCTTGTGCTCTCTATGTGAGCCTGCTGAGTGCTTGAAGTCACATTATTTTATTTATGCATCACCATAGCCTTGAGAAATGGGAAGTCTTACTTGCACCATTTTACAGATGAGGAAACTGAGGCCCAGAGAGGTGAAATGACTTGCCCAAGGTCACATGGCTAGTAGTGGCAGAGCTGGAAGATTAGGCTGGCCCTCCGACCCATGGTCCTTTCAGAAAGGCTCAGTGGAGGTACAGCAGAGGCCACAGGAGGGAGGGGCCCGTGCAGGGGAGGGATGCCAGCAGGATGGCTTTGAAGTCCTGGTGGAGTCTCTACCAAGCGTTTCAGACTGGGTGACAGCTGGGGCAGAGGTGTGGAGGCAGGAAGGGCTGGATAACTTTGGTTCTGCCTTTTTCAGCTGGAGTCAGAGGGCAGCCCCATGCTTGCCTCTTTCCAGCCCTTTCCCTCCACTCTTCTTGCTTTCCACGGGGGGTGCACTGGGGGAGGTTTGGCCAGGAGGCTGGGGCTACCAGGAGGCCTGGAAGTGATGGAATCTCATTCAGCGAAGACCCTGGGTAGACTGGGAGATGGGGGTGGGTGGATTGGGAGCCCCTCCTCATATCACAGTGCTCCGATGTTGCTTCACTTAGATATCAGAGATGGTGTCTGAGCGCGGTGGCTCACACCTGTAATCCCAGCACTTTGGGAGGCTGAGGCAGGAGGATCGCTTGAACCGAGAAGTTTGAGACCAGCCTGGGCAACATAGGGAGATCTGGCCTCTACAAAATATAGAATTAAATTAGCTAGGTGTGGTGGTGCGTGCCGGTGGTCCCAGCTATTCAGGAGCCTGAGGTGGGAGGATCACTTGAGCCAGGAGTTCAAGGCTGCAGTGAGCCGTGATCATGCTACTGCACTCCAGCCTGAGTGACAGAGCAAGACTGTCTCAAAAAAAAAAAAAAAAAAGAAAAGAAAAAAAACGAAGTGAAGGAGTGCGGTGTAGGTGGGGGCTGGTATTAGTAGAAGAGGAGAGGGAAAGGGATTTGGGGGGCGGGGCTTGGTGGGAGATGGGCCACCCGAATTTAAGGTGTTGGAGTCTCCCACCTCACCCGGGTCCCGCCTGCATGCACATCCTTCCGCCATCAGTGCTCAGGGCCTACTACTGTGTAGTGCCTCCCCCACCCTGTAAGAGTGAGGAACTTTCTGAATCTAGTATGGGGCCCAGGCACGTGTTGGGGCTGGGCTGGCTGTCAGGGCAGTAGAGAGCAAGAGGAGGAACCTGTCTGTGGATGGGGTCTGGCTAAGTGGGAGTCCTCGCAGTAGCAGACCCAGAGAACCCCCGCCATGGATCTTGGTGCCACGTGGCCCTGGGTCCTGGTGTTCTGGGTACCGTGTGGCCCTGGGCATGAGGAAGCCCTCTGGGGCTGAAGTCTGACTGCCTCAAGCTCCCTGACCTGACATCCGAGTCTCAGGAGTC
This sequence comes from Rhinopithecus bieti, assembly GCF_001698545.2. NCBI lineage: Eukaryota > Metazoa > Chordata > Mammalia > Primates > Cercopithecidae > Rhinopithecus > Rhinopithecus bieti. The sequence goes on from NW_016819573.1 coordinate 744,161, forward strand.
AGGACCCCTCTGGGTCTGATTCTGGGTTGCTCCCTGAACTGCCCCTTCCTCCCACCCAAATTCCAGGAGCTTCTTTTGGGAGTTTTCTGGCAGGCGCTTCCAGGCAACAGCGCCTCAACTGGCCTCTGCCTCCTTGCCCTGGGCATGGCGGCAGGGGGCACCTCAGGAGTGCAGAGCCTCTGGGCCCTGCCTTCATGCTCTCCTCCAGAGACCTGTGCTGGCTTCACCCCTGCCTTGCTCCTCCCTCACCCCACAGACCATGTGCTCCAGGCCTTGGGGCTTGGAAACTTTGGCCTCCTGCCCACTGCCCGCCTGGCCAGCCTCAGCCGTGGTGCACCAGCTCAGCGGCCATCCCCAGAGTGCCCTCCCAACCAGTCCCAACAGCCCAAGGGAGCAAATGTCAGTGCCCACACTGGCACATGTCCTGGGTTCCAAAGCTGCCGTGCCCCTGAGCCACATGCCACCCTGGCTGGAACCCAAGGATTAGGGCCCCGAAAGAGGATCCTGGGGCTCAGAGAGGTGAGGTCAGTTGCTTAAGGGCCACACAGCTGGTGACCAGCAGTTGTGAAAAATCACAGCTCTGGGACTCTTGGCCCCTCTTCTAGCCACGGGTGGGAAGGCAAGGGGTTGGGCAGGAATGCGCGATTCCCTTCTTTCCCTGCTTGCTGCCCACCTAATGAGGACCAGGCCCCAGGGAAGGTGCTGGATGCAGTAGAACTCCTCACCCTGATGGCTTGATGCTGCTGTGACTGACGACCGTAGCCACCAGAGGCAGGTTTGAGCCTCCTAAGCCCCTGACATGGGAAGATGGGGTTGATACCTCCATTTCACAGGTGGGCAAACTGAGGCTCAGATGATCATCACGGTCATTATCTCAGTTTACTCTGAGCCCAGCTTGACGCTCACTGTTTACACACTTTGCCTGCAAGGGAGATTCTGTATTGAATATTGTCTCCTTTTTACATATGAGGAAACTAAGACCCAGAGAGGTCAGGGTACTTGCCCAAGGTCACATGGCAAATCCTTGTTGGAGACCAGGACTGTGCTGCTTTGGTTTTTAAAAACGTGTTGGGGAGTAGGAAGGAGCACTGTGGAAATATCGATTTAGTTGTTTCTAGTTTTGTTTTTTAGCTAAATCCAGATCTAACAACTGATGCATGTTGTGCTGGGCTCTGATATAGCTTTTCTTTTCTTTTTTTTTTTTTTTGAGACCGAGTCTTGCTCTGTGACCCAGGCTGGAGTACAGTGGTGCGATCTTGGCTCACTGCAATCTCTGCCTCCTGGGTTCAAGTGATTCTCCTGCCTCAGCTTCCCAAGTAACTGAGATTACAGATATGCACCACCACGCCCAGCTAATTTTTATATTTTTATTAGAGAAGGGTTTTCGCCATGTTGCCAGGCTGGTCTTGAACTCCTGACTTCAAGTGATCCATCTACCTCTGTCTCCCAAAGTGTTGGGATTACAGGTGTGAGCCACCGTGCACTGTCTGTTCTGGCATTTTATATCCTGGGAGGGAGACATGGCTAACCCTGCAAATGAGGAAACTGAGACTGGTGAGTGTGGTGCGGAGGGGCCAAGGTCACATAGCCAGCAAGTGGTGAGCTGGGATGGTGTCTAGGGAAGTCCAGCACTGGAGCTCATGCCCTCAGACCCCTCTAAATCAGGGGCCAGGCTGAGACTGGATCTTGGGTCCTTCAGTAAAACTGGAGTGCATCTCATCTCTCTCCCTTTCCCCTGTGAAATGAAACCCCCGGACTGGACCATGAAACCCCAGACTCACAGGTGGGCTGACTCTGGGGAGCGAGAACCCTGCTCACTGAAATCTGGGTAGTGTCAGCTGTACTCCTCTCATTCTTGGGCCCTGCTTGGCTGGCCTCCAGTCACAGGCCTCCTGCCAGCCTTTCACTCTGGGTGACTGGAGGCTCCCCAGAGGCTGGCCAGCCTGCAGACTGTAGCTTTGTCAAACGGCCTCAATTTTTAGTGTCTGGCCTTAGACCTTGGCCTCTTCCCGCTGTGGCCTGTCCTCTGCCCCAGCCCTGTAGCCTCCTCTTTCATCTGCCACTGACTTTCCCAAAGGTCTCAGCCTCTCTGGGGCCTGGGGAAGCCTACTGTGCCTGGCTGTGGACAGTCAGGGGCACTGCTTCCCACTCTTGCTCTGCCATTGATGACCGTGTGGCAAATCACTGGCCTGTCTCTGCCTCATTTTCCCCCATTGGTAAATGGAGGCTTTGAACTGAAAGATCTCAGAGAGCTGTTTTCTGTGATTTGAATCCTTGCTTTGTAGCTTTGGGCAAGTCCCTGCACCACTCTGTCCCTCAGTTTCTCCAATTCTCTAAAGAAAGTGCTGGCCGGGCGCAGTGGCTCACGCCTGTAATCCCAGCACTTTTGGAGGCCGAGTCGGGCAGATCACTTGAGGTCAGGAGTTCGAGACCAGCCTGGCCAACATGGTGAAACCCCGTCTCTACTAAATATACAAAAAATAGCTGGGCGTGATGGTGCTCACCTGTAATCCCAGCTACTTGAGAGGCTGAGGCAGGAGAATCGCTTGAACCCAGGAGGTGAAGGTTGCAGCGAGCCGAGATCACGCTGTTGCACTCTAGCCTGGGCGATAGAGCGAGACTCCATCTCAAATAAATAAATAAATAAAGTGCTGGGCTACTCTGGCCTGGGTGCTGTGTGCCCCTGCACTGATCCCTTGACACTTCTGAGCCACAGTTTCTTCATCTGGGGGCCCTGCCTTCCTCCCTTGCAGGGTGGCCTTGAGGGTCAGTGGGAGAGACAAGTGTGGACACTCTGGGTGGGTATACAACAAGGAGGTGGGTGGGGATTTGGGACATCCAAAGGCTTCTTTCCTTGAGGTGGGTCTTGCCCCCTTACTCCAGGGTCCTCCCTCCAGTGACCCCACATAGCTTGCCTCCCTGCCTGAGTGTGTGTCCAGCCATCACAGAGCTGAGACAGGCCACACAGCCCCAGTCACATGCCCTCGCCTCACTCCATCAGGAGGGGACACCACACCCTCTGGCTCACTTCGAGCCATCTGGCAGAACCCCAGGGTCTCAGGTGCTCACCTGTCCTCCGACAGCTCCCTGGAGAGCTCCCCAAGCTCTGCTCCCTCCTGGCCTCAACTTCTCCATCTTCTATATGGGCTGAAGAATATGGCCAGGGGCAGCTCAGAAGAACTGGGAGCCAGGGATCCAGGTTCAAGTTCAGATTGTGTGACTGTAGGCAAGGGCCTTTCTCTCTCTGGGCCCTGGTGGTGGGTCGGGGCCACCCTGCCTGCAGCGTGTCTTCTCAGGGTCGTGGTGAAGTGCAAAAGTGGCCTTGGATTGAGAAGAGCCCAGCAAGCTGTCAAGCCCTGTTGCACCCTGTAGGTGGCGCTCCTTCTATCTGGGAGTCAGGAACCCCGGCCTGGCTGTGTGACCTTGAGCAAAGAGGCCTTTGCTTCTCTGGCCTCAGTCTTCCCAGCTGTACAGTGGGAATGAGAGGGGGTTGGACCCTAGTTCCCAGGTCTCCCTGCCCATTGACCTCTCCTCACTCCCTGTGGACCCTGTCCCTGTCCCCTTGGTTGCTTTGGATGTGAGGCCTCTGTGGCTGCCCCCTCGTCCCCTGTCCCCAGCACCGCCTGGCTCTCCCGCTCTCTCCCCTGCTCTTTCTGCCACTCTCCGCCTCTCACCACCCCCATCTCTGCCTCTTCTCTCCTGTTGGGCTCTCGCTCTCTCCTCCCTCCTCTGTGTCTCTGGACCCCCGCTCCAGCCAGACCTGGTTCACATTCAGATGGCTGCAAAGGTACTTCCGCCCCTCCCCGCTCCCACCCAGGCCCAGGGGACCCGACCACGCCGGGAACTCCTCCTGCCCCATCCCCATCACCCGCCCCCTGCCTTTTTCCTCACTTTCGCATAGAAGTGCCCTGGGCATCGGGGCTCTGCCACCTCACCCCCTCTGACAGGGCTCACTGTGTGACTTTGGGCAAGTCCCAGCCCCCTCTGGCCTCAGTTTCCCCCTGCAGATGGGTAGGCTGGAGGAGGGGGTCTGTAGTTTTCAACTGAGGAGCCCTTTAGGTGTGACCCGTGATTTGGGACAGAGGCAAGCCTTGCTCTAGTTTGCAGGGTTGGGGCCTGGATGGTCACTGGGTCCCAGAAGGACCCCTGCTTGCCTCCACCCAGGTCTCACCAGCTCCCAGGAGCAGGCCTCCGAATCTCAGAGCATGGGGACACTTTGCAGGTCTCACTTGACTTTCTCTCAGGCAGGACTCTCTTCTATTACAACCTTGCTTGCCCGCAGAGACAGGGGGCTCCCTCCCTCCCTCCCAAGGCAGCTCTCCTCATCTTGAGATGTCTTGGTACATCTGAAAGGAAGCGACTTTCTTCCTGTCCCGGGACTCCTCCCCTATGGATTTGAGCCTCAGATGACTAAGGCCAGTCCTGCCCTGGTCCTAGACAAAGTCCATCTGATCCAGCTTCGGCAAAAAGGCGTCTGGGCCAGGGAGGGGAGGAGTTCCAGGCCAGCTGGATCTGGCATGCCGCGGGGACTCATGTTGGCCCCACCACCTCCCTGGGCCTCCCTCAGCCACTAGAGCCCTGAGCAAAGCACCTAGGAGGATGGTGGGCGCTGGGCTTGTGGCTGACGGCTCCCTTCTCCTTTCCTCCCTCCTTCTGTCCCTGCTCAGAGAGGGAGACTGGTGGCTGGCCCACTCGCTCAGCACGGGACAGACAGGCTACATCCCCAGCAACTACGTGGCACCCTCCGACTCCATCCAGGCCGAGGAGTGAGTACTGTCTCTGGCTGCCTCTACCCGTCGTCCCTGGCCACTGCCAGTGCAGAGCACCTCTCCTGGGCTGGGGTGGGTGGTCTGGCTGCCCAGCGCCCCAGCCATATCCAGGGACAAGTGCTGTGAGTGGGCAGAAGCCCGGACAGTCAGCAACATCCTCCGTCCTCCCACTCCCAGGTGGTATTTTGGCAAGATCACCAGACGGGAGTCAGAGCGGTTACTGCTCAATGCGGAGAACCCGAGAGGGACCTTCCTCGTGCGAGAAAGTGAGACCACAAAAGGTACGAGCACTCTTGCTGGCCAGTGGATACTGAGTCTTCTGTGAGTGGTTTGAGCTGGGTGTTGCGGAATGAGCAGGAGTTTGGTGTGTGGAGTAGGGAGGGAAGAGCCTTCCAGGTGGAGGTAACAGGAGGATCAAAGTCAGGGAGGTGCATTTGAGGAACGCTGAGTAACCCGCGGTGGCCAGATGTCCAGAGAAAGATGAGGCTTAGCCTCTCTGGCCTCAGTTTTCTCAAATGAAAGATGGGCATAGGTTGTCTGGAGGTTTTTCTGTGTCACACAGTAACAGGCTTGTTCCCAGGGTAGGTGCTGCTACAGAGAGCCCCGCTTCTTCCCCTTCCCCAGGGATCCCTGGGCTGCACTGGATTCTGGAGGCTGGCTTTGCCCTCCCCCAACCGCAGTCCTGGTCCTTGACCCTCTCATGTCCCTCCCCTGAGCCAGAGAATGAAGACCATCCCCTTTCTCTCCAGCCCCTCTGAAAGTGGGTTGCAGGCGCCCATCACCATGGCAACCAAGCTGGGCTGCTTCCTGTGGGCCTGGGGCTCAGCGGGAGATGGGGAGCAGAGCATCCATGTCGAGCCGTGCATTTACACACTGTCGTGCGGCCATGTGCGGGTGTGCACGCTGTGTGTACGTCTGGGCGTGTGCGTGTGTGTGCATGTGGGGTGGAATTGTCTGTGTGTCGCTGTGTGGGAATGGACTGTTGTGGTTTGTCTGGTGCCCGAGGGCCTGGGGAGCGTGTACCTGTATAAGCATGTGGCCACTGGGCATGGGCATGCCTGTATGTGTATGCACATATGGCCAGGGTTGGCTTCAGCCTCAGGCCTGTGGCTTCCACATGCACCAGCCAGGCCGTCAGTAGAAAATCACGGTTGCCCAAGGCAGGCTTTGAGTCCTCGGGTGTGAGTTTGAGCCCCAGCCCTGTCTCTGGCTTGCCGGGTGACCCCAGGCTGGCCACTTCCCTCTCTGGACCTCATTTCTTCTGTACGCTGGGATTGTAACCTCTTCCTGAAGATTGCAAAGGGGAGGTCTGTGGGCTAGGAGGGCTGGGCTTCCCCCATGCCTGTGCACTGCCTGGCCAGGCTCCTGGGAAGGCCGTTCCTGGCCGCTGGAGCCTCTGCCCTTGCCTCCAGGGCTCAGCCTTGTTCCCTGATGCCATTTAGGGCGTCTTGTGGCCTCTGGTCCTACCTGGGCCTGCTGGATGGGAGGAAACTTTTCCGGCCGAAAGCTTTTCTAGGCTCAAGAGAAAGAGGGGAGGCACCAGGGCTGGCCCTGCTTGACCCAGGCAGCCTTCAGGCCACACCCAGCCAGTGGTCTCCTGCCCACGACGGCCAGCCTCTGCCAACCACTCCCTCCCGCCTGAGCCTGGGCCTGTCTTCAGAAAGGAGGTTGAGGGGACACGGACAGTGCCTCCGTGAGCTGACCCAGAGAGGGAAAGCAGTTAGGCCAGCGCCACACAGCAACAGGGAGCCACTCACAGGCTCCCAGCAAACAGTTATTGAGTGCCTACTGTGTGCCTGGCCCTTTTATATGTGGTTGCATGGAATCTCTCCAGCAGCCCTGGGAGCACCCGCATTGTGCAGAGGAGGAAACTGAGGCCCAGAGAGAGCCAGCAACCCCTCCAAGTTCCATAGCTAGGATGCCCACCTGAGATATGGGGGTCTTGCTGGGGCCAAGGGTGCGTGGCAGGGCGTTCCAATCAAATGTCTCTTGGGTCCCTTGGCCCTGCCTCTGTGGCTGCCCCGGGGCTGGCTGTTGAGAGACAGGGTGGGCCGGGGGCCCCACCTGGGCCTCCCTTCCCTCCAATGTCAGGCAGGCACAGAATGGTGTCCAGAGCAGCGCTGAGTGCTGCGGCCTGCGGGGGAGAGGGCATGGTGGTCACGGCTCCCCTCTGTGCCCCGCAGGTGCCTACTGCCTCTCAGTGTCCGACTTTGACAACGCCAAGGGCCTCAACGTGAAGCACTACAAGATCCGCAAGCTGGACAGCGGCGGCTTCTACATCACCTCCCGCACCCAGTTCAACAGCCTGCAGCAACTGGTGGCCTACTACTCCAGTGAGCCAGCCTCGGAGGGAGGGCGGGCAGAGCCTCAGTTACAGACCCTGGGGAGGGGCTTTGGAGCCTAGAAGGTTGGGGTCTTCTGTTATCCTGTGATGCCAGGTTTCCTGCTCACCTCCCCACTTTCGCCCTCCCCCTTCCCTTCCTCTCTCCTCCCTTTTTCCTACTTTCCTCCGTCTCCTTCTTCTTCCTCTTCTTTCCCCCGACCCCTCCTCTCAGTTCCCGTCTCTCCCTGCTCCTGCTCTGCAGCTGGCTGGTATGGAGGGGGCTGCCCTGAGGAGCCCAGGAGTAAACTGGAAGGGAGGGGACAGAGGCTGGTGTCATTTGTCTATGTAGCCCTAGGACCGGTCTGAACCGGTTGCTGGGAGAGGAGGAGGGGGCAGCCAGATCGATTGCAGCAAAGACGGAGAGAGCGGCAGAGGGAGCTCGCAGGGCTTGTGTACTGGGTGAGGGCTCCGGCGTGGGCTCAGTGCTGTAGCCCACCCACCTGGGCGTCCGGAGCTGACTGCAGTGTCAGGGGCCTGTGGGTGCCTGTGTGCCTGTGTGTCTGTGGCACGCGTGGCCTCTGTGCGCAGGTGTTGGTCCACTCCCCACCCCAAGTCTCCTCCTCTCAGCTTTTATATGTGGTTGCATGGAATCTCCCCAGCAGCCCTGGGAGCACCCGCATTGTACAGAGGAGGAAACTGAGGCCCAGAGAGAACCAGCAACCCTCCAAGTTCCATAGCTAGGATGCCCACCTGAGATATGGGGGTCTTGCTGGGGCCTCCTGACTTCCTCTGGGATCACCTACCGCTCTCTTGTCTCTTCGGCCACCGCTGTGTGGCTCATGCTGAACCCTGTTCCCTCAGATCAGAATTCTCCAGGGGCTGTCTTGGAATCTTGGGATAAAGACCCCCACCAGTCCCCGAGTGGTCTAATCCCAGCTGCCTCCCCACCTCCGCCTGGTGCCACCCTTCCTCACCTGCTCCCTGCAGCTCCTTTTGCCTCTGCTTCTTCAGCCTTGCAGCTATTCTTTCCTCAGAGCCTTTGCTGTGGCTGTGTCCCTGCCTGGAGGGCTCTTCCCTACTTAACCCCTCACCCTCCTGCACATCCAAGCTCAGTTGCTGCTTCCTCCAGGACGCCTCCTAGGACCCTCCTGCTGTTGCGCGAACAGCTCTTCTCCAGTCACATTCATGTCTGTGGTCCTGGGAGGTGATTAGGGAATTGGGGCTCCTCCCTGGACTCCGAGTTCCTGAGGGTAGATTCCCTGGACTTGTTCCCTGCAGGGTCCCTGGCACCCCCTACTATCTGCTGAATGACTGACTCAGCAGATGCATAAAGCACCGTGGGCCTGTGTGGGGGTGGGACTGTGTGCACACAGATGTAGATGCCTGGCTTTGAGGGCGCCCTGTGTGTCCCCTGAAATCTGCGTGCATCTGGCATGTAGGGTGACACACACTGAGGGGCAGGGAGGCCCCAGGGCGGAAGCCCCCCCAGTTGCTCCTCTTGCCTCCTCCTCAGAACATGCCGATGGCCTCTGCCACCGCCTCACCACTGTGTGCCCCACATCCAAGCCTCAGACTCAGGGCCTGGCCAAGGATGCCTGGGAGATCCCTCGGGAGTCGCTGCGGCTGGAGGTCAAGCTGGGCCAGGGCTGCTTTGGCGAGGTGTGGATGGGTAAGGCCTGGCCCCTGCGCTCGGGAGAGGCATCCACCTCCCACCCCGTGTGGCAGCTCTGGGCTCCGTTGGTCCCTTTGCCTTTAGCTGCCTCTGCTGGACGACGGGGCCCGGTTGTAAATCTGAAGCCCCCCAGCGGTGGCTGGCACCAAGTTGGGATGTGGCCCCCCAAGTGCTGTGCCCCAGACCGTGTAAACCGTAGCAACTGATTCCAAGATCCGCACAGGGCTGGGCATTGCACAGACCTGCTGTGTAGGCTGGGCCCGGTGGCCTCACTCGGAGCCTCAGTCTTCCCGACTATGAATGGGGCTGGTGACAGTGGGACCTATGGGAGGCTGTGGAGGCCCTGACCCAGTGCAAGTCCACACACCAGCTGTTAGCCATGGAGAGAGAAGCCTGGCTCATGGGAGGGGGTGCGGGAAGCTTAGGTCTGGCATGGGCTGAGCCTGTTAGCGATTTCCTGTCTAACCCTGGAGAAACAGCAAAGCATGAGCACCGTGCAGCCCTGACAAAACCCAGGCCCCTCTTCCACCGGTTGCTTTCTGCTCACACGGAGGGACCAGAGGCCAGGGTGGAGGAGGGACAGCAGTTGTAAGCCCGTAAGCCCATGGTGTTAGCGGGGATCACGGTGTGCTGTTTTCAAGGTGGTTTCATCTGAGCCGCATCTCCGCTCAGTCCCACTGCCTCCACTTTCCACCCTCCAGAGTGCTGATGGAGGAGAGCAGAGAGGCCTCCTGGGTGGAAGGCACTGCAGGGACAGAGGCCTGGAGGCTGGAGGTCAGGCCATCTGGAAGGGTGAGGTGTGGGCTTTGAGCTGGTGAGAGGGGAGAGAGGTGAGAAGCCAGGGTGTGAGCACAGCCACAAAGTGAGGACTTGAGCGAAACCTGGGTGAATGCACAGCGTCAGCCATTCTGGTGGCTGCAAGACTCATTTCTGGCTTGGGTGAGTGGTGATGACCCTGGGAAGGGCCTCACTTCCTCCCTGGGTGCTCCAGGTCGACTCATGAAATGCCACATGCAGATGGCTTGAGCCAGGAGGGCCACAGAGATGGGCCTGAGCCCTAACCCTCAGACAGAGGCCCAGTGACTGGGAGGAATGGGCCCAAGGTCACACATCAAAGGAACCTTGAGACCTGCTGGGACAAGAACCTGGATTAAACATGCTGGTCTAGAATGCAGCTTCCCCCAAAGCCCCCAGTTAGAAAAGCAGATAGTAGTGAAACGATAACCGCATGACTTACTGAGCCCTCACGGTGGGGCTGGCCCAGTGGTTAAAATCTCATTCAGTCCTCAAACAGCTCCACCAGTAGACACTATGGAATCCCCATTTTCCAGATGAGATAACTGAGGCTTAGAGAGGGGAACTGACTCTCCCATGGTCTCTCTGCTGGCAGGAGGCGGAGGTGTGAGTCAGGCTCTGGCCAGCCTGACCCCCAAACCCTCATGCTTAGGACAGTGTCTTACTTTTGGGGATGGGTGGGCTCCAGAGGTGACCTCTTGTTCTGGCAGCAGCCTCAGCAGTCCCTGGGCCAGCTCCACGTCACCCCTGGCCTCCACCAGTACACACTGCATGCTAACACATGAGGCACGTTCAAAGTCCTGCCAGAGGGAACATGACCAACCCAGGAGTGACACTGGTTGAGTTGGAACCTTGGTCCCCTATCTGTCAGGCTAATAAGCTGCTTTTAAGGACTTTTTTTTTTTTTTTTTAGACAGGATCTCACTCTATCACCCAGGCTGGAGTGCAGTGGCGCGATTTCGGCTCACTGCAACCTCCACCTTCCGGGCTCAAGCCATTCTCCTACCTCAGCCTCCCAAGTACCCAGTATTACAGGCACACACCACTACCGCCTGGCTAGTTTTTGTATTTTTAGTGAAGACAGGGTTTCACCATGTTGGCCAGGCTGGTCTTGAACTCCTGACCTCAAATGATCCACACGCCTCGGCTCCCTAAGGTGCTGGGATTACAGATGTGAGCCACCACGCCCGGCCTGGACATTCTTAATAATCACAGTCCAGGCTGAGCGCGGTGGCTCACGCCTGTAATCCCAGCACTTTGGGAGGCCAAGGCGGGCGGATTGAGACCATCCTGGCTAACACCGTGAAACCCCGTCTCTACTAAAAATACGAAAAAATTAGCCGGGCGCGGTGGCGGGCGCCTGTAGTCCCAGCCATTTGGGAGGCTGAGGCAGGAGAATGGTGTGAAGCTGGGAGGCAGAGCTTGCAGTGAGCCGAGTTCGTGCCACTGCACTCCAGCCTGGGGGACAGAGCAAGGCTCTGTCTCAAAAAATAAATAAATAAATAAATAAAAAATAAATCACAGTCCCGACAACAACTACTGGTTCTTGAGCATTTAATCCTAGTAATAATCCCGTGAGGAGCACCCTGCTATTGTACCCATTGTACAGATGGGGAGACTGAGGCTCAGAAAGGGCCCAGGCTTTGACTGGGTTTGTCACATGGCTGTGGAGGCCACAGCTGACACCAACACCCAGGCAAGCAGATCCTGGATCCCTGTGCAGTAGGAGTTGAGGGGCTCCACTGAGGCAGCCTGCATCCCTCCTCAACAGGGACCTGGAACGGCACTACCAGAGTGGCCATCAAAACCCTGAAGCCTGGCACGATGTCTCCAGAGGCCTTCCTGCAGGAGGCCCAGGTCATGAAGAAGCTGAGGCATGAGAAGCTGGTGCAGTTGTATGCTGTGGTTTCGGAGGAGCCCATTTACATCGTCACAGAGTACATGAGCAAGGGTGAGGCCTGGGCGGCCGGGCAGGGGCAGGGGGCATGAGCCTCGTTTCCCCTCATGTCTAGAATGGGCATCTTCAAAGATGAAATGCAGTAGAGACAAATTCTGTGTCTCCTGGGCCAGAGTGCAGTGGTACAGTCATAGCTCACTTCAGCCTCAACCTTCCAGGCTCAGGCAGTCCTCCCATCTCAGCCCCCCAAGTAGCTGGGACCACAGGTGTGTGTCACCAGGCCCAGCTAATTTTTTATTTTTTGTAGAGATGGGACACTGTGTTGCCCAGGCTGGTCTCGAACTCGGGCTCAAGCAGTCTTCCCACCTCCACCTCCCAAAGTGTTGGGATTACAGGTGTGAGCCATAGTAATTTTTAAACTAATTAGTTATTTTTCAGAATTCCACTTTTTGGAGGTATAGTTTACATATGATAAAATATACCCCTTTTAAGTGTTCAGTTCAGTGAGTTTTAACAAGTGGATTTACTGTGTACCCCTAACCATAATGAAGTTATGTAACATCTCCATCACCCAGAAAGTTCCTCGTGCCCTTTGCAGACAGTACCCTCCAGCCCCAAACCCACGCACCCACTGATCTGCTTTCTGTCATTATAGATTTGTTTTGTTTATTCTAGAATCTATTACATGGAATCTTTTACATCTGGGATGCATTCTTTTTTTACTTTTTTAATTTTAATTTTTTATTTTTTGAGATGAGGTCTCGTTATGTTGCCCAGGCTGGAGTGCAGTGGTGTGATCATAGCTCACTGCAGCCTTGACCTCCCAGGCTTAATTGATCTTCCCATCTCAGCCTCTCAAGTAGCTGGAACTACAGGTGCACACCACCCTGCCCAGCTACTTTTTTTTTTTTTTTGGTATTTTTTATACAGACAGAGTCTTACTGTGTAGCTCAGGCTGGTCTCAAACTACTGGGCTCAAGTGATCTTCCCGCCTCGGCCTCCAACAGTGCTGGGATTGCAGGCAGGAGCCACCACGCTTGGCCTGAAATGCATCCCTGTTGTGTCTCCCAGCAGTTTGTTCCTGTTGTCGCTGAGCAGGACTCTGCTGTCTGCCTTAGTACAGTTTACCTGTTCACCTGGAGGTGGGCTTCTGGTTGTTTCCCATCCTGCTTGCCTTTTGAGTGATAAGCACTGAGTGAGGCCTTGCTGTGCTGGTTAAAGCAAGGCCAGCCGCCTAGGAGGACGGGTTTTGGGAATCACTGCATCCTGACAGAGGGACAGGGCAGGAGCTGGAGCTGGATCTCTCTCTGCCCAGGGAGTTTGCTGGACTTTCTCAAGGGGGAGACGGGCAAGTACCTGCGGCTGCCTCAGCTGGTGGACATGGCTGCTCAGGTGAGTCAGCCCTTCCCGCCTCCCCACACCCTTGGTCCTCAAGCACCCAGTCCCATCTGGTGCAGCCATTTCTGGCCTCTTGAGTGCCCCCTCCAAGACGCCTACCTTGATTGCCTCCACACTCATTGATCTTGCTGCACGTATTTACCAGGTCTGCTTACAGGTGCCCTGAGTGGTGATTCTGGGCAACAGAAAGCCCTTACCTGGGCATCAGGGGTCACTGACTTACTGTGGGACCTCAGGCCTCAGTTGTCGTCTGTATAAAGGTCATGTAGCGCTCAGCAGACATGTGTTCACGCTTGCTGCAGGCAGTGCTCAACAAGCATTTTTTTTTTTCATTTAATCCTCATCACGACCAGGAGTGACGAGGATTGGCTGTTATTCCCACTGGACGGATGAGAAAACTGAGGCTCAGAGAGGAGACTTGGGCAGCAGGCAGGACCTGGCACTCATCTGTGTCTGGGTCCGCCGGGGTCTCTTTCCATGGTCACCTCGCTTTCCTGGCTGCATCTAATCTTGTGCCTCCCTTTGACCTTTGCCCTCTACCCTCTGTCCTATGCTCCCTATTCCCGCGGAGCACTGCTCCTGCTTTCGATGCCAACAGCATTTACTGTGAACTGACCTCACTTGCCTGAAGAAGTGTGGGGAGGGTGGGGAAGGGGTAGTTGGCTCTCCAGCCCCGGGGTGCTATGTGGCCCTGGGAGGGCATGGGTGGCACCTGAGCCGGGCTCCCGCGGTTCCACCTGCAGATCGCCTCAGGCATGGCGTATGTGGAGCGGATGAACTACGTCCACCGGGATCTTCGTGCAGCCAACATCCTGGTAGGAGAGAACCTAGTGTGCAAAGTGGCCGACTTCGGGCTGGCTCGGCTCATCGAAGACAATGAGTACACGGCCCGGCAAGGTGAGCAGGGACTGTGTGGTATGCTGCGCTCGGCCTGGGACAGGTCACGTCCCACTCCGAAGCTGTTTCCTCATCTGTCATTCCTCATGGTGCTTATCTACCAGAGTGGTGGTGACAGGAGGTCAGAGCTGCCCCGACCTTTCTCGTTCCTGCAGGTGCCAAATTTCCCATCAAGTGGACGGCTCCGGAAGCTGCCCTCTATGGCCGCTTCACCATCAAGTCGGACGTGTGGTCCTTTGGGATCCTGCTGACTGAGCTCACCACAAAGGGACGAGTGCCCTACCCTGGTAAGAAGGTCCTCATGGCCCGTCTCTAGTCCCCAAACCCCTCTGCCCTGGTAGCCTTGGGCAAGTCATGACTCCTGCTGGGCCTATTTCCCCATCCTTACAACAAAGAAGTTGAGCATCTGATGTTAGGCTCTCTCGATGGTCCATGCTCTCAGCTTCGGGGACAGGACCTACCTATGGTCACACTCAACCTGTCCTAGGCAGGAAGCCCTCGCTGTCCTCCCCATCAGCTTCCCCCACCCCACTTTCCTCACTGGAGCTGGGCTCCCCATGTCTTGCTCTGCCCACAGGGATGGTGAACCGCGAGGTGCTGGACCAGGTGGAGCGGGGCTACCGGATGCCCTGCCCACCGGAGTGTCCCGAGTCCCTGCATGACCTCATGTGCCAGTGCTGGCGGAAGGAGCCTGAGGAGCGGCCCACCTTCGAGTACCTGCAGGCCTTCCTGGAGGACTACTTCACGTCCACCGAGCCCCAGTACCAGCCCGGGGAGAACCTCTAGGTGCAGGCGGGCCCAGACCGGCTTCTCGGCTTGGATTCTGGGCTGGGTGGCCCCTATCTCGGGGCTTGCCCCACTCTGCCTGCCTGCTGTTGGTCCTCTCTCTGTGGGGCTGAATTGTCAGGGGCGAGGCCCCTCTCTCTTTGGTGACATGGAAGGGGCTTCTGGACCTAGGGTGGCCCGAGAGGGCGGCAGGCGTGCGAGACCAGCACAGTGACTCTGTCCGGCTCCCGCTGTAGCCACACTCTCCTCCCCGCACTCCCTCCTGGAGCTCTGTGGGTCTCTGGAAGAAGAACCGGGAGAAGGGCTGGGGCCGGGGCTGAGGGTGCCCTTTTCCAGCCTCAGCCTGCTCCACTCACTGAATTCCTTCCCCACTTCTGTGCCACTGCCGGTCTATGTCGAGAGCTGGCCAAAGAGCCTTTCCAAAGAGGAGCGATGGGCCCCTGGCCCTGCCTGCCTGCCACCCTGCCCCTTGCCATCCATTCTGGAAACACCTGTAGGTGGAGGCTGCCGAGACAGACCCTCTGCCACTGCTCCCAGGCTGGGCAGCACGAGGCCTCGCCTGACCTGATGATGGTGGGTGGGTGGGATGAGTACCCCCTCAAACCCTGCCCTCCTTAGAACTGACGGACCCTTCGAGATCATCACTTCCTTGCCCCCATTTCACCCATGGGGAGACAGTCGAGAGAGGGGATGTGACATGCCCAAGGCCACGGAGCAGTTCAGAGTGGAGGTGGGCTTGGAACCTGGTGCTCCCTCTGTCTTCCTCAGGAACCAACAGTTCGTCGGAGGAATCATGGAAAGACTGGGACAGCCCGGGAGACAAGGGGTCTGAGGATGCATTCGAGACGGCAGATCCCACTGCCGCTGCCCGCTCAGCCCAGCTGTCGGGAACAGCATGGAGGCAGATGTGGGGCTGAGCTGGGAATCGGAGTGAAAGGTGCAAGTGTGGAGAGAGAGGCTTCAATCAGCTTGTGGGTGATTTTTGACCTTCAGAGCCAGCCGGCCATGAAAGGGAGTGAGCCCCGGGGCTCTGGAGGCAATCAAACGGACATAGAAGAGCCAAGAGTCCAGGAGGCCCTGGTCCTGGCCTCCTTCCCCGTAATTTGTCCTGTGGCATTTCAATTCCTGGCCTTGTTCTCCTCCCCAAGTCGGCACCCTTTAACTCATGAGGAGAGAAAAGAGTGCCTAGGCGGGGGTGAAAGAGGACGTGTTACCCACTGCCATGCACCAGGACTGGCTGTGTAACCTTGGGTAGCCCCTGCTTTCTCTCTGGGCTGCAGCGTCTGCCCCACATGTGGCCATGGCCTCTGCAACTGCTCAGCTCCAGTCCAGGCCCTGTGGCAGGACATCCATGGTGAGCCCAGCCCTGGGACATCAGGAGACTGGGCTCCGGCTCTGTTCAGCCTTAGGGTGTGTGGTAGATTCTGCCTGGGCCTCAGTGTGCCCAAGTGTAAAGGGGCAGCTGACAGTTTGTGGCATCTTGCCAAGGGTCCCTGTGTGTGTGTGTGCGTGTGCATGTGTGTGTGTCTCCATGTGCGTCCATATTTAACATGTAAAAATGCCCCCCCGCTCCGTCCCCCAAACATGTACATTTCACCATGGCCCCCTCATCATAGCAATAACATTCCCACTGCCAGGGGTTCTTGAGCCAGCCAGGCCCTGCCAGTGGGGAAGGAGGTCAAGCAGTGCCTGCCTATGAAATTTCAACTTTTCCTTTCGTACATGTTTATTACCCAAGTCTTCTCTCGTCCATTCCAGTCAAATCTGGGCTCACTCACCCCAGCGAGCTCTCAAATCCCTCTCCAACTGCCTAAGGCCCTTTGTGTAAGGTGTCTTAATACTGTCCTTTTTTTTTTTTTTTTTAAACAGTGTTTTGTAGATTTCAGATGACTATGCAGAGGCCTGGGGACCCCTGGCTCTGGGCCGGGCCTGGGGGTCCCAAATTCCAAGGCCCAGACATGGGGGGGTGGGGGTATCCAGAATTGGTTGTAAATACTTTGCATATTGTCTGATTAAACACAAGCAGACCTCAGAATTTGATCAACAGTTTATTGAACATCGACTGTGTGCTGGAGAGTGAGATGGGGCGGAATATGCGAGAACAAACTGCCCCTCGAGGGGTCTTTGGGCGGTACTAGTAGCTGGAGGGCTTCAGGCCAAGGCAGGGGTGACCTGATGAGACTGGAGACAGCTACGGCAGAATGTGGCTGTTTGTGCACATCTGCACCTGTGTTTGGGGGTGAGCACCTGGGAGAAGGACAAGGCACATCACAGGACTTCCCCGAGCATGACATGTTCAGGACTCAAATGTCCGTGGTGGATGGTAGCAGTGACACTGGGGAGTGGGTGGGGCTGTCAGGCCTGCCTAGAGGAGATCACACATACACCACGAGAATGCCACTGTGTGTGCTCTTCACGTGTTTCCTAGGAGTGCAGGGCAGGGGTGCTAGATCGATCCACAAAAGTCCTGAAAACGCTGAAGAAACACCCAAAGACCCTTCCCCTCCTCCCTCCTTCCCCACCACCAAAGCACGCAGTCTTGAAGGTTGATTTGCAACCGTCTATACGAACACATTTATTTTACACAAATATACATCAGATCACACACCTGTACACCGGAGTCAACTCTGGCCGCAACATCGCTTAATTAAAAACGAATTTCAACAAATCATAGTGTCCGGGTCAGGGTGGCATCTGGAGATCACAAGGGTGTGTGTGTGTGGGTGTGCGTGTCTCGGGAGTAGAGATCTGGATGTGAGGTTGTGGCAGGTGTTCTCTGCTGGTGGGAGCGTACCTGGATGCGTGTGCCTTTCTGTTCATGGGGGTATGTGCGTGGGCTCTGTTTGTTCGCAGACATGGTGTTTGGATGTTTGTGTGTGAGCAGCTGTCTAGGTGGTCTGTGAGCCTGGGCTCGTGGAGATGTGTCCCAGATGTGTGTGCTTGGGCATTAACGGGATGAGGTGAGCCAGTCCGCTTGCTCTGGCTGTGTGTGTACTGTGTGAACACAAATCCACGGGGTTGACGAGCCTGTGGGCTACTGGGGTGTGTGGGCACCGAGGTGTGCAGCTGGATTCACGTGGATGTGGGTGGGGACAGCATGCGTGCCCATGTGGACCCGTGTGAGCTTGGACTTCCACCCGCAGCGCTGGCCACTCCCGGCGGGACCCACGTGTGCCCCGGGGGCGCAGGGCCACGTGCGAGCACGCTGGGGACAAAGCTCTCGCCCGTGCTGCCGCGGCAGGTCAGGAGTGCGCATGCGCGGCGTGGCAGGGTCCAACCCCAACCCCCCGCGCCGGCACAGGCGGGACCCGCCAGCGCGGGGCCTCTCTCTTCCTTGTCCATCTGAGCCTTTCTCTGTCTTCCTCTCTCGTCTGTCAGTGCCTCTTCAGCCCTCTCTGGCCTTACATCAATTTCCTGTTTCTTCTTTTTTAAGTTTTAAAAATTTCAATAGCTTTTGGGGTTACAAGTGGTTTTTGGTTACATGGATAAATTACATACGGGTGAATTTTGTAGTACACTCGTCATCCGAGTAGCGTACGGTGTACCTAATATGTAGGTTTTTAAAATCCCACACCCCACCTTCCTTGCTTTTTTCTTTCTTTCTCTTTCCTTTTCTTTTATTTCCCTTTCCCCTCCCTCCCTCTCTTTTTTTGAGATGGAGTCTTGTTCTGTCCCCAGGCTGGAGTGCAGTGGCTCACTGCAACCTCCACCTCCTGGGCTCAAGCCATTCTCCTGCCTCAGCCTCCCGAGTAGCTGGAACCACAGGTGCGCGCCCTCATACCCTGGCTAATTGTGTGTGTGTGTGTGTGTGTGTGTGTGTGTGTGTGTTTAGAGACAGGGTCTTGCTAGTTGCCCAGACTGGTCTTGAGCTCCTGGGCTCAGGTGATCTGCCCCCTTGGGCTCCCAAAGTGTAGGGATTATAGGCGTGAGTCACTGCGCCTGGTTGATTTTCCTTTTCTTTCTCTATGTGTCTTTCTGTCTCACTGTTGCTAATTTCTGTCTCTTTTCCTCTTTGCCTGGATGCTGTCTCTCTTTCTTCAGTCCCCACCCTCCCTTTCTGCCTCTCAGATTTTTCTCCCCATCCACCTCTTCACATCTCTGACTCTTCCCAGGCCCTCCCACACCTCCATGCCTTTGCCCAGGCTGTTTTCACCGCTGGAATGCCCTTTCTTCCCGCTCTACAACCTGGCAAACTCCTATTCATCCGGCAAAGCACATCTCTGAGGCCACAGACTGGCCCTGGGAGCTCTCCCTGATGCCCTGGAATCCGCAGAGGTTGTCAGCCCGCCCACTAGAACAAGCACTTGAGGGACTGGGTGACGTTCTCCCTGATGATCCCAGGCCTGGCCACACGGGTAACTCGGAAGGCAGGTGGGAAAGTTGCTCTGTCTCTCCCCCTCCTGTCTCTGGCTCCTTCTCTGGTTGGGACTTCCTCACTCTGGGCCTGTGTCCAGTTGGCTTGTACTGTACTCGGTGTGTAAGGGAGACAGAGATAGACACGCAGAGAGGCAGTGCAGAGGCAAGAGATGTCATCCACTCTGCCTGGGCCATAGTCTCCTGGCCCCACTGTCCCCTCCTTCGGCCCTGTGTAGTGTCCAGGTGTCTCCAGGGGAAATGATACCCCAGGGCTCCATGTCCCCTCAGCCTTCCTTTTCTGCCTTCAGTTGGTTTTACTCTTAATTCTGCATGCATTTTTTTCTTTTGAGAAAATAAAATGCTTCCCTCATGACAAAAAATAACATATATTCTTTCTGGCAAAGTAGGAAAATACAGGAAAACACCAACCAACCACATTTCTCACCCCCCCTGCTCCGCCCCTCCCATCTGGAGTCTGGGGCATGTCTCCAGGGTGCATGCAGGGTGTGTGTGGTGTGTGGTGTGTGTAGGGGTGTGTGACATATGCGTGTCCCTGCTCCTGCTGCCTCCCAGGTTTCGTCCTATGAGCTGCGAAAGTCTCTTTGTTCATTCTCTGCTTCTCTCCTCCCCTCTCTTCCTCCCACCCTAGTTACATTCTCCAGCCCAGACTTCATGCTGGGTGCACGCATGCACAGACATGCACAGACACGCACACACACACGCATACACATGCACACACACACAGAGTTTCTTCTCTGCATTTTCTATCATCTGTCTTCTTTTCCCATTTTTCTCTCGGAGACTCTGAAACGCTGTGGTTCATAGAGAGAAAAAGAGATGAGCAGAGACTCAGAGATTCAGACAGGACAGACAGGAAAAGGGGATGGAGACGGAGGGGCTGGAAATGGGGGTGGGAAGGGAGTGGTAGGGACAGAAACTTTTTGTCCATCTGTTTGTTGTCTGTGAGGCCCATCCCGATTCTCACTCCCCACAGCCCTCCCCTTTCTGGTGCTTTTCCCACAAAGCCCTTGGAGCGTGTCTCCTGGGATCCTGGGGCCGTGTCCATCTGTCCATCTGTGTGTCAGCCTCTGCCTCTCGCCTGCCTCTTGCTGTGGTCTCATTACATGCTCATCTCTTTCTTTGATTGTTTCACCCCCAGGTTGTGTGTGTGGGCACATGTGCCTGTGTCCATGTGTCCAGATCTCTGTGCCTTTGTGTCTGTCCATCTACCTCCCACCTGACTTCCCCTTCTCCCTCCCTCCCGTTCTTGCTGCCGTGTCAGTGTGTGTGTGCATCTGTGTACATGTGTGTCTGTGCATGAATCTCTCGCTCACCTCACTTCCCCTGTCCCAGAGGCTCCTGGACTTGGCCTGTGGGGGTGTTCTTCTCCTTACTCCCCATCCTGGTCCAGCCTCAGCCTCAAGGCTTGCCTCCTGGACGGTTTCCCTAGCAACCATCCCTGGACATCTTACCTGCAACCTCCAAAAACTCAACTCACCTGTCCACTCCCACTGTGTCTGCAGGGGGACCTCCAGCACAGAGCCACATGCCCTGGGTGGCTCAGCTGTCTCTCACTTACGCTCTGCTCTGGGCTTTCATTTCCTCTTCCCACTTCTGGCCCCACTCAGAGCCCTGTGTCTCCCTCACCTGCCGTTCTGGCCTGGCTCCGGCTGACCAGCGGCATCCTGATCCCGACCATGCAGGCGTTGCTCACGGTGCCTCTGCCTGACATCTTTCCTTTCTTTTTTCTTTTTCTTTTTCTTTTCTTTTCTTTTTTTTTTTTTGAGATAGTCTCACTCTGCTGCCCAGGCTGGAGTGCAATGGCGCAATCTTGGCTCATTGCAACCTCCGCCTCCTGGGTTCGAGCAGTCCTCCTGCCTCAGCCTCCCAAGTAGCTGGGACTACAGGTGTGCACCACTACGCTCAGCTAATTTTTGTATTTTTAATAGAGACAGGGTTTTACCCTGTTGGTTGGCCAGGATGGTCTTGATCTTTTGACCTCGTGATCCGCCAGCCTCAGCCTCCCAAAGTGCTGGGATTACAGGCATGAGCCACCGCGCCTGGCCAACATCTTTCCTTTCTTCAGCCTGTAAATCCCACGTCCTCTGGGAAGCCCCCCTGATAACCTCCTTTGCTGGGTTCCCTTGTCTCTGATACTCCCTGCAGTGAGATTTGTCCTGGCCTTGGTCTTGTCACAGGCTGGGCACCCACTTGGAGTCCCGTTTGGACTTTTGTGGGCCTAGGCACATTTGCCCTTTCCTTAGAAAAGAAAATTAAAAAGTACATGTTACGATAGCATTGGTATCAACATGAATATATTAATAGGACATACTGAAACATTTTCTTTGAGTTAAAAGTTCATTTTTCTTCTGATTTTAAAAGAAATTGAAACATTTTTCTTGGGGTCCCAAAAGTATGGTGCCTGGGCTACAGATTCACTGGGTCCCTCCTCTTGCCAGGCCTGGGCGAATGCTGTGCCGGGCAAGCTGTGGATGCTTCCCGCCTTCTACCCTCTCTGTGTCTGTCGTCTTCATTTTGCTCCTGCAGTGTGTCCTTGTGTGAGTGCATCAAAGCAAGACAATGCGTCTGTGTGTATGTATGTGTGCGTGTGTGTGCGTGCGTGTGCGTGCGTGTGCGTGTGTGTGCGTGCGTGTGCGTGCGTGTGCGTGTGTGTGCGTGTGTGTGAGTGCGCACATGCGTGCCACATCCTCCCTCTTCATCTCTGTGTCCATCTGTCTATGTTTTTTATTTGTTTGTTTGTTTGTTTGGACACATGGTCTTGCTCTGTCTGCCAGGCCAGAATGCAGTGGTGCAATCACGGCTTACTGCAGCCTTGACCTCCTGGGCTCAAGTGATCCTCCCACCTCAGTCTCCTGAGTAGCTGGGACTGCAGGCGTGCACAACCATTCCTGGCTATTTTCTTTTTAAATAGAAATAGGGTCTCACTATGTTGCTCAGGCTGGTATTGAACTCCCGGGCTCAAGAGATCCACCCACCTCAGCCTCCTAAAGTGCTGCGATCACAGGCATGAGCCACTGTGCCTGGCTTGTGTTCGTCTCTTTCACCATAACAGGTTTGTCTCTTTCTCCGGAGTCCCCTCATTCATTCATTCCTGCAACAAACATCTGTCCCTGTGTCTGTGCGTCCGCGTGTCTGCCAGGGAGCGGGGGTCTTGGTTCCTCATCTTTCCCCAGGTCTCCTGCCCTCCCAGATCTGCAGGCTGTGAGCTTTCCAGGGTGGGCCATGCTCCCTGCTCCCAACCCTTTGCCTGCCCGCCTCCCCTTGCTCCAGCATTGGGGTCACTGCCATGGGTGGGGGTTGTTTTCCCTCTCTCCCTGGTTCTTCCCGGAACACCATGCAGCAGCTGCTCCTGCCCAGCAGGGTGTGCGTGTGTGTGTGTGTGTGTGTGTGTATGGGATGGAGTGAGAGGGCCAGGCCAACATATAGACAGACAGACAGACACCAAGAGAGGGTGACAAGTGCACAGCCGGCACCTGTCTCTCCTGTATTTGCCTTCCGTCTCCTTCCCTCTCCTCTCTGGGGTTTTGCTGGCATTTTGTCTTTTCTCTGGGCTGCCTGCATTTGTGTGTGTGTGTCCGTGTATGAGTGAGCGTGTGTGTACGCATGTGCACGTGGCATGCTCAGGTCTGGGTCCCCCCTTCCTCACCCTTCGTGTGTCCCCTCCATCCCCACACCTTCTCTACCACAGTCCAGTTGTGAGGGTGGTCTGCGGTGTGTGGTGCGTGTGTTGCATGGTTGTGTATTGTGTGGTTTGGGTGGTGTGGATGTGGTGTAGCGTGTGTGCAGCATGGCATGTGTGTGGCGTGGCGGCGGCCTGTGGTCCCTTGCCGTTGCCTGCATCCAGCGACGGCTGTGCTGAGGCCCCTCCCACCCATTGAGGCCTCTCCTCCTTTCTTTCTTTCATTCATTCACTTGCTCCTTCGTAAAATCCTGACTGAGCCGTTCCCATGAGGCAGCCCCCGTGGCCAGGGCGCACTTCTCTCTCTGGGTCGTTCTCTTTCTCCTTTTCTCTCTTTTCCTGTCTTTGGCTCTGTTTCTGCATCTCTTTTTCTGGCTCTGTCTTTTGTTTTGTTCTCTGTTGTCTGAGTCTTTGTCTCTTTGTTTCTATCTTTGCCTCTTGGTTTTAGCCTAACCCATTCAGGCACTAATTAGTTGTTCCCATTAGGAAGTGGCTGAAAAGTCGTGTATGTGTGTGTGGGGTGTGTAAGTGTGCATGTGAGTGTATGTGCGTGAGTATACGTGTGTAGTGGATGGTATGTTATGTCTGTTGTGGTATATGTGTGCATGTGAGTGTAGTGACTGTATGAGTATACGTGTGCTATGTGTGGTGTGTATGTGTGCAGTGTGTGTGCCTGTGTGAGTATACGTGTGTATGTGCGTGTGTATATGGTGCATATGGTGTATGTGCCTATGTGAGTATACGTGCTGTATGTGAGTGTTGTATATGAGTAGTATGTGTGCATGTGATAGTGTACGTGCCTTGGAGTATACATGTGGATGTGGGTGGTATGTGGCTGTATATGTGTATATGTGTACATGTGAGTGCTATAGTGCCTGACGTGATACGTAGTGTATGTGGTGTGGTATATGTTGTTATATTGTGTGCATGTGAGATGTATGTGCGCTTGTGCAGTATACATGTGGATATGGTGTATGTGTGGGTAGTATATATGGTGTGCATGTGAGTGTATGTGCCGTGTGTGAGTATAGCGTCGTGTATGTGAGTGGTGTATATGTGTATATGTGGGCGGAGGTTTTACTGTCCCTGAGTGCAGTAGTGGAGTGCATGTAGTATGTGGTACATAAGTGTGTGTTGTGTGTGAGTGTGTGTATGAGGTGTGTGTGAGTGTGTGCGTGGAATGTGTATGAATGTGTCTGTGTTCTTGTTCTCTTTCCAACAGATTTGGCCATGACTCCATCTCCCATTCGTTTCCTAAGCTCCCCCTACACACACACTCATAGGGTCCTCCCAGGCGTGCGCATGTGTATGTGCAGCTAACGGGTCTGGCTCCTTATTGTTCCCCGAGGCTCCTGCCCATCGTGGCTGCAGGTCGGTGGGATTCTGGCGTGGGCGGCAGCTGCCTCCCCTTGCTCCAGTGTGGGGGTCGCTGCCATCGGCTGGGGGTTGTTTCTTTCAGTTTCACAGCTCTTTCCAAAACACTCATCTCGGAGCAGCTGCTCCTGCCTCTGTGTGTGTGTGTGTGAGAGAGAATGTGCATACCTCTGTGTGTGTGTGTGTGTGTGTGTGTGTGTGTGGAGGGTCACAGCAGCCCCTGCCTCACCCGCTTTCTGCAGGCCTTGGCTTTTGTGTTCATTCTGAGTCCCTTGCACTTGTCCCTCAGTTCAATCAACACCCCTTCATCTCTCCCGTGTACTGGCCTGTGTGTGTGTGTGTGCGCGTGTCTCCATTTCTCCCTCCTTCCCACCTGTTCTCGCCAGTCTCTAAGGCATTCTGAAATCTGCCCTGGCTGTATGTGTGTGAGCTCATAGGTCTGTGCACGTGAACCAGTATGTGACAAGCTGTCAGGGCATCGTCTCTGCCACTGTACCTAATCCTTCACTCTCACCCTGGGTCATTTCCTTTATATTTTCCTTTGGTCCACACATGCAGAACAGCTCCTGTGAGTTGTGCACACAGGTGTGTGTGTGTGTGGTGTGGTGTGGTGTGTGTGTGGTGTGGTGTGTGTGTGGTGTTTGTGTGTAGGGTGTGTGTGTGGTGTGTGATGTGTGTGTGTGGTGTGTGGTGTGTGGTGTATGTGTGTGGTGTTTGTGGTGTGTAGGGTGTGTGTGTGGTGTGTGATGTGTGTGTGTGGTGTAGGGGGAGAGAGAGAGAGAGAGACAGATCTCCTCTCCCCTTTGCTCTCTCTGGCTCCATCTTGACCCTTGCACACCTGCCCGGATCCGTCTCTCTCTCCACTTCCCCCAAACCTCTCCTTGTCTCTTTCTGCATCATCTCTGAGGCTTTGCTTTCGCTCTGCAGATAAGAGAGGGTGCTCTGTCCATCCATCCATCTAACCATCTGTCTGTCTGTCCAAGAGTTATTTGTGGGCCCTTTTCTACCTCCCCACCCCTTTCCTGGGCCTGCACTCTTCTCACCCGCCCCCCCGCATCCTCCTGTGGGGCCATTTCAGCGCCCACCCTCTCTCTTCTCCCCTTCATCTCCATCTCTCCCCTCTTGTGGGTTCTGGACTGAGACCTGAGAACAAAGCTGCCTCCTGGACCCCTCACCCATCACCCGGCCCCAAACCCTTCAAGGCCCGTTCTGGGCTCTGCATCTTGCTTGGCTCCTTCCCTTGTCAGGGGGCCTCGTGCTGCCTCACTCCACCTCAGCAGATCACCCCTGCTGGGCCATTCCCCTGGCCACTCTCCTCTGCCCCCTTCTAGTTCAAGGCGATTTCCTTCCTGCCCTGTAAATCCCCTACCTGCATTTCAGGTCTCCCAGGGGCCTCTCCTTTTCCATGTGGGGGTCTAGGAGTCGGTCTTTCTCTCCTGGTCAGGTTCCATGTTATTTCCTTTTTCCCTCTGACTTGGTCGGGTTTTGTTCTTCCCTGGGCATCATTGGTACGTGTGTGTGTGTGTGTGTGTGTGTGTGTGTGTTCCTGTGTCCCTGTCTGATGCATTCATCTTTCCCTCCACCTTTTATCCTCTTCCTCTCATTTTAAAGAATTGGGATCTCACTTACATATTGTAAGACGCACAAATCTGAACTGAAAAGCTTTGATGAATTTCACCTGTGTCTGCACCTGTGGCTCCACCACCCTGAGCAAGAAACAGACCGTCCGGGTCCCAGGGCAGGCTCCCTCCCACCCGCCCCTCAAGGCTCGAGGCGTTTCTCACTGTGTGTATGCGTGACATTTTGTCTGTCTGTCTATCTTGCCACTTTCTCAGCTGCTGCTTCCCTCTGGGAGCCCCTTGTCTTTGTTCCTGCACTCCATCAGCGGTTATTGAACACCTCCTAAGCCGGCTCCGCGTGTGCCTACCTCCCTCCCCCCCACCCTCCCTGCCTGCTCTCTCCCGCTCCGCTCCCTCTCCAAGTTGTTATTGAATTCTGCTTCTATTCTGTGCGTCCCTGTAGGAGTGTGTGTGTGTGTGTGTGTGTGTGTCTCCCCGATTGCCCACCACCTCCCCGCTCACCCACCACCTCCCCGCTTGCTCTCCTTCCCCAACCTCTGTCTTCCTCCCTTTCTCTCCCACTCCTGGGGCTTCATCGAGATTGTTCCATGGGAGCCCAGCCCTGTCTCTCTCTCTGGCTCTCCCACCCCTCCTTCCTCCCCTCACTGTCTCTGGGGTGGGCGCAGGCTGGCTCTCACCCTGGGCATGTGCCGGCCTGTCCGCTTCCATGCCAGCTCTGGCCGCCTCCTCCTGCCCCTGGCATCACCCCATTCCCTTCTGCCAACTCCCTTTGCTCCACACATAAGCTGCCAACATCGGGTCTCTAGCCAGGATCTCCGAGCTGAGCCCAGACCTGTCCACTCATCATGGTCCATCTCTCCTGCTGCAGAGCAACCCCTTACCCGCTTCAAGCTCCCACCCTATCCATCCCCTCCCCATCCTGAGCTGTCTTCCTGTCCGCACCTCCTTCTCACTCACTCCAGCTGCGATTTGTGCTGGACCCCCCACATAGCTGACACCAGCACCTCGCCTACCTCCCTGCGGA
>NW_016819573.1:771675-781077 GCF_001698545.2 Rhinopithecus bieti
GNGTGTGTGTGTGTGTGTGTGTGTCTCCCCGATTGCCCACCACCTCCCCGCTCACCCACCACCTCCCCGCTTGCTCTCCTTCCCCCAACCTCTGTCTTCCTCCCTTTCTCTCCCACTCCTGGGGGCTTCATCGAGATTGTTCCATGGGAGCCCAGCCCTGTCTCTCTCTCTGGCTCTCCCACCCCTCCTTCCTCCCCTCACTGTCTCTGGGGGTGGGCGCAGGCTGGCTCTCACCCTGGGCATGTGCCGGCCTGTCCGCTTCCATGCCAGCTCTGGCCGCCTCCTCCTGCCCCTGGCATCACCCCCATTCCCTTCTGCCAACTCCCTTTGCTCCACACATAAGCTGCCAACATCGGGTCTCTAGCCAGGATCTCCGAGCTGAGCCCAGACCTGTCCACTCATCATGGTCCATCTCTCCTGCTGCAGAGCAACCCCTTACCCGCTTCAAGCTCCCACCCTATCCATCCCCTCCCCATCCTGAGCTGTCTTCCTGTCCGCACCTCCTTCTCACTCACTCCAGCTGCGATTTGTGCTGGACCCCCCACATAGCTGACACCAGCACCTCGCCTACCTCCCTGCGGACATGACTTTGCCCTCCTCTTCCTCGACTTCTCCAACATCTGACTGTAGACATGTTGGTCCCCTGAGCCTGCCCTGCTTCCGGAGGACTCCTTCTCCGAGTCTTGGCCTTCTAACATGCTGTTGTTCCTCGTCCTCTTCTCCCTTCCCATCACACCTGGTGACTGTCCCCACTCTGGGCCTCAGCTCCCCCTTTGTAGGGACCACCCCACCTCCATCCCCTGAGTTCCAGGCCTCCCTGCATACAACCTTCCGGACATTCCATGGGCAGCTCACAATGGACTCACCCACCCCTCTTCCTCCAAAGCCTGGGGTGTCCTACCTCATGTGCTCACTACCTGGCGGCACCCAGCTCAGAGCCCGGGCTGGTCCCCTTTCCCTCCTCGCCCACGTCCTGTCCATGTGGTCTCCCAGTGGGTCTCGCCCCATCACTTCCTCTCCACCCCAACACCTTGCCTTGGGGTTCATGTCCCCTCCTGGGCTGTGTGCTCTAGTCCCCTCCTTGGAGTCTCTGTCACTTGCCACTTCCTGCAGTGCAGCAGCCCGTGCAGTGCTCTGGCCTGCACTTGGCTCACAGCAGGCAAATTTGGTCGTGGCTTTGGTAGATGCTCAGGACCCAGCACCCCCAGGGGGCAGACTTAGGGATACAGAGGCAGATTCGCGGCCCTGGTCCCTGGTCTGGTGGGGAGACGCCAAGTGGAGTCCGCTGGGCTGCAGGTCGTAGGCTCATACGCTCCTCCTCAGCTGTGACTTCTCTCTTCTAGTGACCCCCTCTCCTTCCTCCTGCCTCCTGTTGTTCCACCCAACTCTTTCCACAGCAGCGGAGTGTTTCAGCCTGTCTGAGGGAGGGGCTGCAGGCCTGTGCCTGCCTGTCTGTCTGTCTCTGAGTGTTGGCGCTGAGTATCTGGTCTGCCTGTCCGTCTGTCTTTGTGTCCGCGAGGGATGTGTGTGTGTGTGTGTGTGTGTGTGCATTCTGCTGTTGGTCAGTCCTGGCATCTGATTTGTGTGTGTGTGTTTCTCTGTGTTGGGGTGTGTGTGGTGGTCTGTGTGTCCTGGAGTGGGTTTCTGGCTGGCCGGTTTTGCCCTTGTGGAGGGAGACCTGCAGCATGGCAGCTGTCTGTGGGGGGCTGTCTGTGTGTCTGTCTCAGTGTGTGGGGCTGCCCGCCAGTCCTGCCTGGGTGCAGAGATGAGCTGGGGGAGCTCCCTGAGTGCAAGGGTCTGTCTGGGTGATCCCATCCATGTGTCCTTCTTTCCCTCTCTGGGGGCTCTGGAGGCATCACGACTCCCCTCTCTCTGTCCGTCTCCCCCTCCTCTTCCCTGAGACCCCTCTTGGGGGCTTTGTCGGGGTCTGCTTGTCACTGCCTTGCCTGGCGCACGGCCTGCGTCACAGAGCACAGCTGAGACCCTCTCCCCGCGTGGGCCTGGTGTGTGCGTCATATGGGAGCCCCTGGCGGTGTGGGGGGCCTTGCCTCGCTGCTCCGAGCTCTCCAGCCCCTCCCTCTCTCCCTCTGAGCCTTTCTGAAGCTTTCTTCCCCTTCCTGCGTGCGTCAGGCCTGCATCTGTGCCATGGAGCTCCCACCCTCGCCCCTCTGGTGGCCTTCCTGCCACTGAGTTTGTCTGGAACTTTTGAGATGTACCTGAGCCCTGCACCCACAAACTCCTACGGGGCAGGGCTGGGCAGAGCCGGGCAGGGCCCTGATATGCTCCTCAGTCCTCACCAGAGCCCCGCTTCCCTCCAGGAGTCCCACCTTTCGGAAGTGGATCCAAGGCCCTCACCCGACCTTCAGGGAAGGCCCTTTGGCTCTAGCCTGCGCCCTCCTCGGCAGCCCGCAGACCCCGCCACTCCTTGTGCTGCAGTTACCCTGCCCTTGCCGTACCTTCGATACACAGGCCGTTCCTGCTGCCTGAACTGCCCATCCCCAGAGAGGTCCTACCTGGCCACACTGTTAGAATGCGTCTCTGTCACTCTCTTTCCCCTACGCTGCTGGTTTATCCTCATCAACACTGGGTCACTCCCTGCCATCCTCTTTACACTTGATTTTGCTTATTTCCGAGTCTCTCACGCTATCCATTCTCTGTAACTATGCTGTAAGCCCCATGAGGGCAGGCCCATGTCTGTCTCGTCCAGTGCTGCGTCTCCAGCTCCTGGAACAGTGCCTGGCATGTAGAAGGGGTTCAACTGAATGAACAATCTAATCTCTGAGCTCTGTCTGGCCAGGATGCAGTGGAAATCCTTCCCCTCGTTCACCCAGTCCCCAGGGAGGCCATGCCTAGCTCCGTCCTCCCCTTCCCAGTGTGCACATGGAGCCTGTGGCTGCCTCTCCAGCACGTCTGGCCATGTGTCCCTGGCTGCTTCAACCCCTCCTGGGCTCCCTCCATCCAGTGGGCGCCATCCAGGCCTTAGCCTGGGCGTCAAACCCTTGCACGCCTCAACCCCCATTGCCTCTCAAGCCTTACCCCTTCTCTGTCACCCCCACATCAGCCACCAGCCACCCAGATGGCCTGTCATCTCAGACACCATCCTGCCCCCACACACATTCTCACCCCTCCTGGCCCTTGCAGCCCTCATTTTCTCTGCGTGAGGTGTCCTTTCTCAACCTGCCCTGGTGATCGGGCATCTGGCTGCAAGTCACCTCCCCTGCAGATTGGGGGACTGTTCCCGCCTTCCCCTCCCCGTCCCTCCCACCCGCAAGCAGAGTTAGTGTCTCCCCTGCCACCATGGCTTCCTGAGGGAGGGGGCCTCCAGGAGTGCTCCTGCCCCACTGTGTGCTGATGGTGTCCATCTGTTCATCAGGCCAGGCCGTGAGTCACTCAGCTCTGGGTCCCCTGTACCCAGGAACGGCTTCCCCCCAGGCGGCTGTAGAGAGGGACTCGTGGGGGATGAGAGAAGGGGCCGTGTGTCCTGGCCCCTCGGCCCCTCCTCCTCTCCCTCTCTGTCTTCCCCCTCCTCTTCTGAGTGTCCCGCGCCCAGTGTCCTCCCCACTGTGTGTGTCTGTCTGACTGTCTTTCTGCCACACCTTCCCCCACTGGAGCATTAGGTGCTTCATTGCTCCTTTGGAGCATCAAATACTTTGCCCTGTGTATGTGTCACAGTGCCAGCCAGCACCCTCTCTCAGTCTGTCTGTCCGTCCGTCTGTCTCACCACACTATACTCTTTGCTTTCTCTCTGCTCTAGCCCTGGAGGTCATTGTCATTCTTTGAGCATGTGAGACACACACACACACACACACACACAGGCACACACACAACACACCAGAACCCCCGCCTGCCCCGCTCTCTGTGGGGTCTTGCTCTTGTGCTCATTCTGTGAGTCACCGCATTCACTCCCTCCTTCAGGCAGCAGCCCTCGAGTCGCTCCTGTGTGCTGGCCGGGCACGTGTGTGTGTGCGTGCATGTATGAGTGTGTGCGTGTGCGTGTGTGTGTGTTTCTCTGGCTCTTCCCCTGCCTCCAGCCTGTTCTCTGTCTCTAAGGCGTTACTGAAATCTGCCCTGGCTGTCAGAGAGACAGAGGTTGGGAGGGAGGGAAGGGAGGTGGTGGGCAGGTTCCTAGTGCCTGCTACTCACTGCCCGCTCCCGTTCTTCTCCGGCTGTGTCTCTCTCTCCGTCTCTCAGCCTCTCTGTCTGTCTCTCTCCATGTCTCAGCATCTCTCTGTCTCTCTCCATCTCTCAGTGTCTCTCTCTGTCTCTCTCCATCTCTCAGTCTCTGTCTCTCTCCATCTCTCAGCCTCTCTTTCTCTCCCCATCTCTCAGCCTCTCTTTCTCTCCCCATCTCTCAGCCTCTCTTTCTCTCCCCATCTCTCACCCCCTCTTTCTGTCTCTCTCCATCTCTCAGCTTCCCTCTGTCTCTCTCCATCTCTCAGTGTCTCTCTCCATCTCTCAGCCTCCCTCTGTCTCTCTCCATCTCTCAGTATCTCCATCTCTCAGCCTCCCTCTGTCTCTCTCCATCTCTCAGTGTCTCTCTCCATCTCTCAGCCTCCCTCTGTCTCTCTCCATCTCTCAGTGTCTCTCTCCATCTCTCAGCCTCTCTCTGTCTCTCTCCATCTCTTAGTGTCTCTCTCTGTCTCTCTCCACTTCTCAGTCTCTCTCTGTCTCTCTCATCTGTCAGTCTCTTTCTGTCTCTCTCCATCTCTTATCTCTCCCTCTCCAGCCTCTCAGCCCATCTCTCTCTGTCTCTCTCAGCTCTCTCAACCTTCTCTCTCTGTCTCTCCTCGGTCCTGCTCTTCTTCCCTCCTTCTCCATCTCTTGGCCTCTCTCCTTCCCTTTCTCCAATTTGTTTCAGATGTGCCATGGTCTAACTCTGCTCATGCCACGTATTTCCCTCCTCCCTCCTTCCTCCTCCTCCTCTCTCAGGCTCTGTCTTCCTCCCCCCTTTCTTCTGGCCTCCTGTGCATCTGTGCTGTGGTCTGTGTGTGTGTTCTCTGAGCTGCATATTTCTGGTGTGTCTGCGAGCCCATGTGTGTTTGTGTGTCTGTGAGTGTGTTATCTCTGTGTCTGTGCTGTCTGTGTCTCTGTGTATGTCTCTGAGTTGATATCTTGTCTGTGTGCTATTGTCGAGGGTGTTGTCTCTGAGGTGCTGTTCTTCTGTGTCCGTGAGTGTGTGTGGTATTTCTGTGGTGTCTCAAGTGTGTATCTCTGTGTGTCTGTGAGTCATGCGTGTATTTCTGTGTGTCTCGAGTGTTTTTTCTGTATCTCTGTGTGTGTCTGGTAGGTGTGTGTATTTCTGTGGTCTCCGAGTTATGTATCTCTGTGTGGCTGTGTATTTCTGCTGTGTTCTCCGGGAGGTGTGTATCTCTGCTGCTGAGTCTGTGGGTGTGTATCTCTGTGCCTATGCTGTGTTCTCTATGTATGTCCTCTTGAGCTATCGTGTGTCTGTGTGCTGTGGGGTGTCTGTGCTGTTCTGTGGAGTGTGTCTGTGCCTGTGTGTTGTTCTGCCAGTATGTGTCTCTGTGGTCTGCTGTCTCTGTGGCTCTGCTTTCTGTGTGTGTCTGTGTGGTGGTGTCTCTATGCTGTCTGTGTGCTGTGTCTGCTGACTGGTGCTGTATGCCATGTGCTCTGGTGTCTTGAGTGTGTGTCTGTGCTGTCGTGGGTGTGTCTCTGGAGTGTATTGTCTGTATCTGCTGTGTGCTCTGTGTGTCTGTGAATGCTGTCTGTGGTGTGCTGTGTGTGTCTTTAAGTGCTGCCTGTGTATCTGTGTCTGGCTGTGTCTTGAGGCCTGTACTATGTGGCTGTCTGTGTCTCTGAGTGTGTCTGTGCTGTCTGAGCTGTGTCTATGTGTGTCTGTGTGCTGTCTCTGTAGGTGTGTCTGTGTGTGTCTGAGTGTGTCTATATATGTCTTCTGAGCTGTGGCTGGCCTGCTCTGCTGTGTGTCTCTGAGTGCTGTGTCTGTGTCTCTGAATGTGTGTCTGTGTGTCTGTGTGTCTCTGAGTGCTGTGTCTGTGTCTCTTTGGTGTCTATGTGTTGTTCTGTGTGTCTCTGAGTGTGTCTGTGTGCTCTCTGTGTGTCTATGTGTGTCTGTGGTGTCTCTGAGTGCTGTGTGTGTCTGTGTGTCTATTGTGTGTCTGTGTGGTGTCTCTGCAGTGCTGTCTGTGTGTTTGAGTGTTGCTCTATGTGTGTCTGTGTGTGTCTCTTGAGTGAATAAACGTGTCGTGTGTGTCTCTGAGGTGCGTGTCTATATATGTCTCTGGAGTGTGTCTGTGTATGTCTGTGTGTGGTCTCTGAGTGTGTGTCTGGCTGTGCTCTCTTGAAATGTGTTGCTCTATGCTGCTGCTCTGTGTGTCCTCTGAGTGTCTGGTGTTGTCTCGAGTGTGTGTGCTATGTGTGCTCTGTGTGTCTCTGTGTGTCTATGTGTGTCTGCTGCCTCTGAGTGGTTGCTGTCTGTGTGTCTGAGTGTGTGTGTCTATGGCTGTCTGCTGTGTCTGATGTGTCTGTGTCGTGTGTTCTCGAGGTGTGTCTATGCTGCTGTCTGTGTGTCCCTGAATATGTGTGTGTCTGTTGTCTCTGAGTGTGTGTGTCTGCTGTGTCTCTGAGTGTGTGTGTCTGTGTGTGATCTTGTGAGTGTGTCCTTTCCCCTCCTCTGCCCCTACCCTGCTGGGGCCTGGGGGGGCCTCCATCCTGGGGCGTCGCTGTCCTCTCCACTTGGTGCCTCCAGCTGTGGTCTCACTGCCTCCTGGATCCCATCTGGAGATCCTCACACCCCCCATGGCCCCCAGGAGCCACAAGGCTAAACCCACCCCTCTCATCACACCTGATCCCTGGGCCCCAGAGCCTGGCAGATGTCCCACCCTCACCCCACTTGCCCAGGCCAGGGCTGGCCTGCCCCCTCCATCCACAAAACCATCATGAGGAACTCTGAACTCCCCTCCACCCTCACACCGATAGGGCTTCTCAATTCCCCACCTCCCTCTCTTTAACGGCCACCCAGCCTCTCTGCCTAAGCGACCCTGCCTGCTTTCCTTTGTAGGGCTGCCCTTCCGCCTCCCATCAGGATCAGAAACCAGAGCAGCGCCCATCCCAAGTTTACAGGCTGGGCCACGCCCAGGCCCCACCTGGGCCCCTGCCCTCCTCTGTCCTCTGTTCTCTTACCACTATCTGTCTCTGTGTCTCAAACCAGGATCTTCTGGCCTCCTCCAAGCCTTTGCCTTGTGTTCAGCCTTTGTCCTCTGCCTTGCGCTGACTGGGCCCCCGGTTACCCCGCTGGGTCCTCTTCCCCATCTGGCAAACTCCTCCTCCTTTCCCCCAGGGCCGCTTTGCTGCCCTCCTGGGCTCTGGGACCTTCCTCTAGCGAGGCATTTCCCTGGCTCGGGCCTCCAGGGGTCGCCCAGACTTGCCCCCAGATCTGAGGTATGGTTCAAGGGGAACCGCGCTGCAGCCCAACCTAACCTCGGAAGCCTGCACACAGCAGCAGGGGTTGCTCCCAAACGCCACCCCACTCTCCTTCTGAGTGGGCTGCCCAGCCTGTTTGGGCTTCAGCACCTTGCAGGCCTACCCCACTTTGCCGGCACCTCCTTGTTCCTTGCCCAAGCCTCCCTGCTCCTCCTTCCCCGTGTTGCAAACACATTGTGTAATGTTATATGTGTGTATGTAGGTGTATGCATTGTGTGTATGTGGTATGCATTGCTGTGTATTGTCGTGTGTGCATGTGTATGCAAGCGTATGTGTGTATGTTTTTGTGTGTATATATGTGCATGTGTGCATATTGTGTGCGTGTGCGTGTGCATCTGATGACCTTCCCTCACTTGTTCTCTGTAACTTCATCTCCATTCACTCTCTGCGACATTTTTGTTTCTTTATCTTCTTTCTTCTTCCCAGGCACGCGTTTTTTTTCCCGATTGCAAAGGTAACGCTCCATCTTCATGACAGGATGTTTAGAAAATACAGAGAAAACAATAGAAGCCTCCATGGTTTCCATTTCCCAAGAGGAGGGGCCCCTGGGTATAGGCCCGGAAGTAGCCCCCAGGTCGGTCTGTAGCCCAGGGCGCTGTGCACAAGTGTGTGTACCTTGCATACTCTTGCCCACCCCTTCTTCCCTTGGGCTCTGCCTGGCCCTCTCTCTGTTCCTCTCAGGGACTCTGCCTTTCTCAGTCTGTCACCATTTCTCTGGTCTGTCTCTGAACCCCTCTGTCTCTGGGCATCTTTCTTGTCACCATTCTGGCCTCACCCTGGGGGTTCTCACACACATCCACTTTCATTTATTCTCAAACCCCACTCTGCAAACGCCGGGCCGCGCCGTGTGTGTCTGTGGGAGAGCATGCCTCCTGCTGTCTCTCAAGGTTCCTCGGATTTTGTCCTTACTCTGCCGGAGATCCTGGGGTACACATGGGGGGGGTGTCCACACATCTGACTCCCTGAACACCTTCTGCCTGTGTGTGAGCTTGTCTTTCTGCCACCTCCCTTTCTCTGCGCCTTTGTGAACTGCCATCTTGCCCTTCACTGCATCCTCGTGTGTGTGTGTGTGTGTATGCATGTGTGTATGCGTGTGTGTGTGTGGGGGGGACCCTCCACTGACTTTTGTCTCCCTCGCTTCCTCTCTGCGGTTTCCTCATAGTTCGCTCTCCCTCTATTCCCCCCGGGTCACCCCCATTCATAAGTTCTTCTGCTCATCCAAAAATGGAGCATCATGTCTTTCTAAATTATCTGCCATGAGCACAGAAAGCTTTATTACCTTCGTAATAATAAAAAAAAAGAAAAACCATGAGCATTGCACCCAGCACCACAGGAGTAACAGGGGTGCTGGTGCCTGTTGCTGGTGTCCCTCTGAGGTGTGCCTGTGCTGGGGTAAGTGAGTGTGTCTGTCTGTCCTTGCACCTCCAGCCTTCCTGGCTGCCTCTCCTTCTTCCTCTTCTCCACCCTTTTTCCTGGAGATTTCTGGAATTTCACTCTTGCTGCTCCTGCTGTGAGCCTGAAGAATGGGCTGTATGTGTGTGAGTGTGTGTGTGTGTGAGTGTGTGAGTGAGTGTGTGTGTGTGTGTGTGGTGTGTGTGTGAGAGTGTGTGGTGTGTGTGTGTGAGTGTGGTGTGTGTGGTGTGAGAGTGTGTGAGTGTGTGTGAGTGTGTGAAAGTGTGAGTGTGTGGTGTATGTGTGAGTGTGTCAGTGTGAGTGTGTGTCAGTGTGTGAGTGTGTGTGAGTGTGTGTGTGAGTGTGAGTGTGTGAGTGTGTGTGTGAGTGTGTGTGTGAGTGTGTGTGAGAGTGTGTGGTGTGAGTGTGTGGGGGTGTGTGTGTGAGTGTGTGGGTGTGTGTGTGTGAGAGAGTGTGTGTGTGGTGTGAGTGTGTGGGGGGGTGTGTGTGAGTGTGTGTGAGAGTGTGTGTGTGGTGTGTGTGGGGGGG
>NW_016819573.1:781409-839284 GCF_001698545.2 Rhinopithecus bieti
AGTGTGAGTGTGTGTGAGTGTGTGTGTGAGAGTGTGTGTGTGTGAGTGTGTGTGTGAGTGTGTGTGTGAGTGTGTGGTGTGAGTGTGTGTGTGTGTGAGAGTGAGTGTGTGGTGTGAGTGTGTGTGAGTGTGTGGTGTGAGTGTGTGTGAGTGTGTGTGAGAGTGTGTGTGGTGTGAGTGTGTGGGGGTGTGTGTGAGTGTGTGTGTGAGTGTGTGTGAGAGTGTGTGTGGTGTGAGTGTGTGGGGGTGTGTGTGAGTGTGGGTGCTGAGGGGTGTGTGTGCGCGGTGGGTGGGTGTGAGTGTGTGTGAGTGTGTGTGTGTGTGTGGGGGTGTGTGTGAGTGTGGGTGCTGAGGGGTGTGTGTGAGTGTGTGGTGTGTGGGTGTGTGTGTGAGTGTGTGTGTGAGTGTGTGGGGGTGTGTGTGAGTGTGGGTGCTGAGGGGTGTGTGTGCGCGGTGGGTGGGTGTGAGCCAGGCTGCACGTGCTCCCGCCTCCCCTCGCCACTTCTCTGCAGCCCTGCCAGCCTTTGTTCCCCTCCGTGAACATTTCCTCTCTTTCAGAAATGACATTTATTGTTTTCCTTTGGTTTCAGATGTCATATGTGTTCCCTGTAGAAAAGGTGGAAATTACCAAAAAGAATGTGGAGAGGAAGACAAATAAAAATCCCCGGTGCTCCCACCTCCCAGGGAGAGAGGAGCCGCCACCGACATTTTGGGGGTCTTTTCATTATCTCTGCCTTGCGTCTGTGCACTGTTTCCCTCGCTCTTTCTTTGCAGATTCTATCCCACTCGCTACTCTCTTATTCATTCCTTCAGAAACACTTGAGTGTCCCCACTTGGGACGCCCCTGTGTGTCTGTCAGCGCATCTGAATGTCTTTGTCGGGAAGGTCTGTGTGTTTGAGGGTCTCCTACCTCTCTGCCTTTGTGTGGGTGTGAGTGCGCGCGGGCGCGTGTGTGTGTGTGTGTGTGCACGGCGAGCGGGGGGGGGGGAAGCTAGAAAGAAATAGTTGCGGGGAGAGAGAGAGACAGAAAGAGTCCCCGCGTTCTCTGCCCTCCCTCCCCTCTCCTTCCTCCTCTGTCCACTTCGGGATGCAGGGATGACTGTGCTAGGTGCATGCCTGTGGCCCCCAGTCCCTTTTCCTGTCCCCATCCGTTTGTCTTTGGGTTCCTAAAGAATGGCACAGAGCCTTTAGGAGTGGAGGGGGCAGTGTAGGCGGAGGACGTAGCTCCCAGCAGCGAGTGGAAGCAGGAAAGGGTTCTGTTTCTGGGAGCTTTCCTCGTGTGGCCTGGGAGATGAGGAGGCAGGGGACCAGGGGACTGGCCACGGAGGAGCTTCCCCCTTGCTCTACCCTCATAGGGGCTGGGAAGTGGGCCATGTCGTGGGAGCACCAATTACCTGTTGTCAGCACGCAGTGGGACAGACCACTGCTTGACCCCTGGCTTCTGCCACTCAAGCTGGAGTGTCCTGCTTCCTGCCATTCTGAACCCCAAACATCTCCCTGAAGTCCCGTCTCCTCCCTGCCCCCTTGCCCTGGCCTGGGCTTTGTCATTGCAGGCCTGGACTCTGCCTGGGGCCCCTCCGCTGGCCTGTGGTGACTTCACAGTATGGCTGAGAGGCTCCGGGGAGTGGGGGTGGGAAGGGTGAGCAGAGGGATGGGTGACCCATAAGCGCCCCGCACTCTCATGAGGCTCCCAGCCTAAACTCTGACCCCGAACCAGCTCTGCCCCATCTCTGCCTTGGTT
Organism: Rhinopithecus bieti; assembly: GCF_001698545.2. Taxonomy (NCBI): domain Eukaryota; kingdom Metazoa; phylum Chordata; class Mammalia; order Primates; family Cercopithecidae; genus Rhinopithecus; species Rhinopithecus bieti. Next base: position 783,151 of record NW_016819573.1, read on the forward strand.
TCTCCCCAAGCCTTCCAGCTCAGCACAGGGCAGGAGGACATCAGAGAGGGGCATGGAGTGTGGATTTGGAGCAGGTAGGTCTGAGTCTCCCTCCAGGGTCGCTGCTTTCATCCTCACCCTTGAGCATCAGTTTCCTCCTCTCTGACATGGAGCTGCCACTAGCGCCTCTTCCAAAGGCTGTGCACCTGGCCAGTGCCAGGAACGTTTACTCCAATGGCACTATGGTCATTCTTATCACTGGTGATTGTGCCCCCAGCCCCTCTCCTGGCACACAGGAGGGCTCCCTGGCTGGCATTTGAATGAGTGACTCAGAGAGACTTGGAGAGCAGGCCTGACTGAGGCAGGTGGACAGAAGGACAGATGTGTGAACACACACAGGCGTGTGGGCACCACACGCACACCAGCACTGACCCACGGATTGGAAGGAAATGGAATTTAGTTCTAGAGACAGGCACTGAGAAACAGAAGACAAAAGTTGCGGGGTTGGGGGCCAGGACAAAGACCCTCCAGGGGCTGACCTGGAGCCCAACACAAAGACTGGGACACACAGCCTGCCCTGGGGGGCCTTTAGGGTCTGCACCAAAGTGCTGGCCACCGGCTGCGGAGCGTGAGCAGAATAGAACAGACTCCAGGAAGACAGAGTCGGGGAGAGAGAGAGGGAGAGAGAAACAAAGAAATGGAGAGGGAGACAAAGAGGCACAGGGAGAGAATGGGAGGGAGGGAGAGATAGAGAGGGAGGGAGAGAGACAGAGATGGGGGCTAGGGGAGGAGAGAGAGAGGGAGGGAGAGACAGAGGGGGAGAGAGAAATGGAGAGGGTGCCAGACACAGAGAGAGAGAGACACAGAGAGAGGGAGGGAGAGAGACAGAGACAGAGATGAAGAGACACAGGGGGAAACAGGAAGAGATGCAGAAACCCAGAGGATAACAGTAACCTGGAGAGACAGAGAGATATAGAGAGACAGAGAGAGACAGAGGGAGAGACAAAGGGGGGCAAAATGGCAGAGACACCCAGGGAGAGACAGAGTTGCCCACAGAGACAGCGAGAGTCCAGAAGGATGCAGAATAAGGGGTGATATGGGAGACGGAGGGAGCCAACAGGGAGAGGGAGCTGAGGAGGGAGGCATGTCCACTGGGGACTGAGGGGTGAGAAAGTGCCCTGACAGGAGGTCTTGGCCGTGGGGAGAGCCTGGGCCAATGCCAGGAAAGCTGCTGTTGCCCCGTTTTAGCAGACATTGGGAATTCTGGGCTTTACTACATGGGCTGTAGGGAGCTAGTGAAGGTTATAGAGCAAGGGGGTGATCTGTCACAGTAGCGGAGTTTGGTAATGTGCTCTCTGGCAGCAAGTGAAGAAGAAGGAAGGTGCAGAGGCTGTGAGGGGCTGGGGTGGCAGTGGGGAAGAAGGAAAGAGGTTGGTTCACGCAGGTGCGGCTCCCCCGAGATGTTTAACAGATACTCAGGGAATAAGCACGGGAGAGAAATTATGGAGGCCTGCAGGCGGTGAGGATGTGAGAGGGAAGGCTGGTCAGGATCACTGGGGGCACAAGTGGCCTTCCCCAGCTTTGACACTTTGCTATGGCTGTCCCCTCGGCCTGGGATGCACCCTTCCTCCCTCCTCCTACCCTTTACCCAGCTCCCTCCATCTCACAGCACCCCTTCCTGTCATCCCGCAAGTGGTCATCCTGCCTTGGGGCTCCCATGACCCCTGGGCACCACCCCATTGTTGCTGCTGTTCCCACCTGCTCTTGTAGTTATCTGTCTCTCTGGACCTGCCTGGTACCCAGGCTAGGCGTGGCAGAGGGCAGGCCTGGCACTCAAGTTCTCTCTGGAGATTTTTCTCGCCTGCCTAGCACGGAGCTGAGTGCACATGAGGCACTCAGGGGATCCCGGGGAGCAGCTGGAAGAAGGAACACTCCTTTCTCCACCTGGGTAACTTCTATGCATCCTTCAAGGCCCTGCTCAAATGGCCCTTCCTTCTGAAGCCTTTCCTGCTTCCCCTTTAGAAAGTGGCTTCCACCCTGGACTCTCTCATAACAAGCCTCAGTCACATCATGGGTCTCCTTGTGTCCGTCTGCCTTTCTCAAGGCTGTTGGTCCTCAAGGACAAAACAAGACAGAATAGAACAGCAGCAGCCACGAATCCTTACACAGTGCTCACCACACGCTGGGAACTGTCCTAAGCACCTTCCGTGGGCTTTTCATTTAATCCTTACAGTACAAGTATAGATCCTATGATTATTTCCATTTACAGATGGTGAAACCAAGCCTCGGAGAGGTGAAAAGACTTGTCCCAGGTCACACGGCAAGTAAGTAGTGACGATAGGATTTGAACCCAGGCTGTCTGGCTCCAGAATCACCCTGTAAGGTGGTGTGAGGTGGTATGTATCAAGCACTTCTCTCTCAGTGTAAAGGGCCCTGAGTCTTTCATTTTTCTGCAGTTTCTGCCCTGCCCTGGGCTCCCTGTCCCGTGTCCGCCTTCTGCACCTTCTCACTGGGCAGCCCATCCCCTACCCACTGTGCTGACCCTGGAGTCCCTCCCTGCAGTTCGCCTGGATGAAGGCATAAGGCCAGTGCTGGCCCCTGCACCGATGCCTCAAGCCCACCGCCTGTCGCTACAGTCCCCAAATGTGTTTTTCTCCTGTTCTCATTAGTGCTGGGCGTCACCACCCACTGGGGCTGCAGTCAGGAGCCCAGAGTCATCTCTGACTCTTCCAGTGCCTGCCGCCCACCACCCATCTGTCCCCACTTCCTGCTGACTGTCCTCCCTGGCCCACCACCTCCGCTCTCACCCTCCACTTCTTACTCAAACACCTGTTACCTTCCTAAGTCCCCGTGTCCGTTAACGAAGCTGGTGATGACATGTTCCTCATGGGGTATCTCGAGGATTAGGCAAATACCGAAAAGCTGTTGCGGCAGGGCCAGGTATACAATCCGTAGCTGTTATTAAAGATTAAACGGGTAGCTGTGACTAAAGATTTTCTGAATGAATGAATGAGTGAACAGCCCCATGGGTGTGCCAGTTTCTCTTCCTTATATTCCTCTCAGATTCCCCGACCCCTACACTCCTTGTCTCTAGGGCAGGATTTTTACCATTTTTGAGTGATGGCTGTCTTTTGGAAATGTCCTGGGTCGCCTGAGCCATCATGCAAGCCTCTCCGGTCTTAGAAAAGATCCTTCCCGTGACTCCATCTCTCTTCCAGCTACAGCTCCATTCCTTTCCTTTCCTTTCTTCTTAGAAAAGCTCTGGGAAAGAATTGCACTCCCCCCCACCCCCAACTAGCCCCATTTCCTCCACCCACTCCCATCAGACACCTCTGCCCTGGTCAAGCTCATAGGTGGCCCCCATGCTGCCAAATTTCATGGACATTTTAAATGCTAGTTTTTCTCCTCCTCTGACTCTCTGCAGCATTTCAGCACTTTCTGGGATGCCCTTTCCACATCTCTCCTCCTGTCCTCTGATGACCAGCCCCTGGAGAACCCCTTCTAGAAGTTGTTGAAATGTTGGTGAGCCCCTGGCTCAATGTCTGCTTATCTCCTCTTTCTCTGTCTCTGTTTCTCTCTCACTTCCTTGGGAATCCTGATTCACCCAGTCCTATGACTTGAAAACCCAGCAAGACTTATGTTGATAATTCCTAGCTTGGGCCTGAGCCCCAAGCATGGATGTCCAGCTGCCCCGTGGCCATCTCCGTGTGTCAGTCTGTGGCCACTCAAACGTCACATGATCCAGATGAGCCCCTGACTTCGATATTCCAAGCTAGGCCTCTGCCTGGCTGCCTTCACTTCATGACCTGGCACAGCCACCACTCAAGTCTAAAATAATAGCTGGGCATGGTGGTGGGCACCTGTAATCCCAGCTACTTGGGAGGCTGAAGTGGGAGGATCGCTTGAGGTGGAGAGGCAGAGGTTGCAGTGAGCCAAGATCATGCCACTGTGCTCCTGGGCAACAGAGCAAGACCCTATCTCTCTCTCTCTCTCTCTCTCACACACACACACACACGCACACACACACACATACACATCTAAAACAAGGGCCTCTCCCGACGTGCCACTCTCCCTCATCCTCAGGGTTGCATCCCCAGCCCTCCTTATGACTCCCTTTCTTGTCTTTTGCTCACTGTTTCAATAACCACACAAATACTGATGATTTCGGAGTCTCTATCTCTTGCCTAACCTTTATTCTGAGCCTGTGATTAGCCATTTCCTGGAGGCTTCTACCCCGAAGTCCCTCAGGCACCTGCTGCTCCATCTGGACCGTGTGGACTCAGCGTCATCCCCTACACATGCTCCTTCTCTCTCTGGGGTCCTTGTGTTGGCAAAGAAGACCACCATGTGCCTTACCATGGAGGGCACCCCACATCACCCTTAATTCTGCATTGTTTACTTCCACTAGTATTTCTCATTGGGGTGGTCTTTTGCCAAGCCCTTCTTGTGCCCCTTCAATCACTGTTTGTTTCTTGGTTGTCTGTCTTCTCTATTCTGAATTCTGTGGCCATTCTTCATCAAGAATGACTTCAATGCCAACATGGATGGCGTAGCCCACACTGTGGTCTGGACCTCCCAGGTGCCCAAAATATTGTCCTTTGCTCAGCCTCAGCTATGACCACATCTTTGGTCTTGCTACACAATGACAGTGCCAACTCTGAAATCTCAATTTTGAGCCATCTCACTCCCCAGCAATCATCCACTGCCATTTCACCTCATTCACTTGAGCAAGTCTTTGATCAAAACAAGATCTTGCAAGTCAATCCCCAACTATTCTTTCTTTAGCCCCTCTAATTAGCCTTCCATCCCCACTTTGCTGCTGGCATTGCTCTTGGCAGGATCACCAGTGACCTCCATCTTGTCCTATCCAGTGGTCACTCCTCAGCCCTCATCTTCTTTGTCCCATCAGCCGTGCCTGATAGGGTTGATCACTCCTTCAGTCTCAAAACATTCACTCGTCTTGGCCTTCATGATACGACACTCTTGTACTTTTCCTCTCAGCCTCTGTTGTTGGATCCTGCTGCTTCCCCAACCTCTAAATGGCCCCCTTCTCTTTTGTACCCACACCCTCTCCTGATCTCCATCAGCTCACTGGGTTGAGACACCATCTATTTGCTGACGACTTCCTAACTCCAGCTCTCCCTGAACTCGACTCCACTGCCCATTCCGCATTTCAACTTGGATGTCCTGGAGGCATCTCAAACTCACTGTGTCCAAAGTGGAACTCATTCCATCTTCCCCAAAACTTGCTCCTTCCCCAATCTTTCCCACATCAGTAACTGACACCACTCTAAGACCCTAGAAGTCATTCTGGAGCCTTCTGTTCTTTCATCACTCATATCCATGTTTAATCCACTGGTAAGTACTGACTTCACTCCCAAAGCTCCCCACGTCCATTCCATGTTTTTCACTGCCCCATGTTAACTCAAGCCCCCATCATTCCTCTGGGACACCAGTCCAGCCTCCTCTGTGGGCTCCCTGTTTTCATTCCTGTTTCCAACTCATTCCCCATCTAGAACCAGAGGGATCTTGTAAATAGGATCATGCCACCTCCTGCTCATAAAATCCAAGTTTTGTGTCATATTCTACAAAATCTGACATGATGTGATCCTGATCCCAGCTCTGGCTTCATTTCCTGCATTGCTTCCCTCCCACTTGCTTGGTTCCAGCCCTGCTGACCTGCTTGCTCTCCCCCAGACACACAGAGCTGATTCCTGTCTTAGGGCTCAGCCTGCAGTTCCTTCAGACTGGAAGATTCTCCTCCCGGTAATCCACAAGGCTATGTCCTTCCTTCTTGTCACTCAGTGCTAGGTTCAGATGCCACCTCCTCAGGGAGGCCTTTCCTGACCATCCCCTGGACTCAGTCTCACCAGCCTACTTTATCCTCTTCTTTGCTCTTATCATTATCTGAAATGATCTCATTAATTTACTCCTCCTTTCTTTCTGTCTTCTGTACCAGAGGGTCAGTTCCGGGATGGCCGGGGCTGGGTCTGGTCTGCTCCCTGGTGTAATTTGGTCATTCAGCGCTGTCTGGCATGCAGGAGCTCTGTAAATTCTTGCGGGTCACAGGCATGGCTCAGGTCCTTTCAGGTTGGTTCCTTAACAGCTCTCACCTCTGTGCCCTCCACTCACCTCTCTGCCTCCCTGCCTTGTTCTCTGAGCTCCCTTCTTCCTTGTCTCTTGGCTTCAGGGTTCTCACTCTGAGCCTGCACAGGTTTGGCCTCCCCTTTGTGAGTGCATCATCATGTGTGTGTGTGTGTGAGTGTGTGAATGCACACCTATGTCTGTGCCTGTCTGTGTAACTGTGGGTCATATTTCTGTTTCTCTCTCACATAGTGGGCTTTGATGTAACTTCTGGTTTGCCTCATTCATTCATTCATTCATTTGTTAATTTATTACTTTATTCAGTTATTCCATCTTTAAATATCCTATTGTGGATGCTATGCTAGACAGTGTAGATGTGTGATATGTGTGTGGGCACGTCTGTGAATCTCTCATATTCTGGACCCTTATCATGTGTTGTTCTCACTCGATATTAGCCAAAAGGCCGAGAAGCAATCAGGTTTTGTTCTCATCTCTGGATATTCCATCCATCCATCCACACTCCCACCCCCTACCCATCCACCCCTCCTCCTCTCCACCCACCTATTCACCCACCTATCCATCCACTCACCCACTCATCCATCCACCTATCCATTCATTCACTTCCATTTATTCATCCATCCATCCACCCACTCACTCATCCACTCATCCATCAACCCATCCACTCATCCATTCATTCACTTCTCCATTTGTCCATCTAGCCATCTCTCCACTCACTCATCCATCCACCCATCCATTCATTCACTTCCATTTATTCATCCATCCATCCACCGACTCACTCATCCACTCATTCATCAACCCATCCACTCATCCATTCACCCATCCATTCATTCGCTCCTCCATTTATCCATCTATCCATCTCTCCACCCACTCATTCATCCACTCATCCATTCATTCACTTTCATGTATCCATCCTTCCATCCATCCACCCACCCACTCACTCATCCATTCATCCATCCACCCATCCACCCACCCATCCACTCGTCCATTCACCTATCCACTCATCCATTCACCCATCCATTCATCCACTCTTCCATTTATCCATCCATCCACCTGCCCATCCATCCATCTAAAATATTCTGTGCCAGTCAGTGAGAGGTGAGTTTGTGCCTGTATCTGTAGGGTGCCTGTATCCATGTCCCTGCCGTGTGTCTGAGGGTCCCATCTCCCTTCCCTCAATGCCTGGGTTTTCATCTCCTTCCAAAGCCACATTCCCTTTCTCTCTACAGAGAAGCCTTGTTGGATTTTTGCTTTGAGTCTGCAAGCCATTCATGGTGTGTGTGTGTGTGTGTGTGTGTGTGTGTGTGTGTGTACATCTGTCAGTCTCTCACTTCTTTCCCCCTAGGACTTGGGATGGGCGGTTCCTGGTCTCTGGGTCACTGTCATTTACACCTTTTCCATCTGTTTGTTGATTCATCCACAAGAAGTTGATTAAACACCTGCTTCATGTCAGGACCTGGGCTGTTCCATTGTGTATGTGTGTGCATGTGTGAATGCACGCTGTCTGACATCCCTGCCTTTGTCTCCTTCTCCTCCTCTTCTTCCACCTGCCTTCACATCTTGGGGCCCCAGTGCATGTCCTGAGCCCCACCCTCCTCCTCTGCACCAGTCCTTGGTGCTGATGGCCCCACAGGCCAGGCTGCCCTCATGCTCACAAGTTGGATACTCAAAGCCAATCCTCAGCTGTCTTTGGTATCACAAACTCAGTGGATGACAAACTCACCACATCATTTCCGCATCCCTGATGTGTTTCTCTCCCTGTTCTCGTTAGCGCTGAGTGTCATTGCCTGCCTGGGTCCACAGCCAGAAGCCCCAAGTCATCTATGAGTCCTCACTCTCCTGCCGCCCACATCCCATCTGTTCTTCCTGTGTAATCTTTCCCCAAAAGCTGCTCAGCACCCCCCAACCCCCACCATCTTATCAGCCCCTGCCTCAGCCTGGGCCTGGAAAATTGAAGCCTGGACCACTGTGCCCATCCATCCATCTGTCCATCCGCTCATCTTCCCACCCATCCATTAATAGACTTGCACGAGTACACACTGGGTCTCTGCTGAGGACACAGGCCCCAAAGGCAGGAGCTCAGAGTCCAGAGGGGAGACAGAAGAGTTGTCACTGCCCTTCAAGGTGGGTCATGGAGACTTCCCAAGACTTTATGTCCCTTTTGTCATCACACAAAAGTGTGTTTGGGGGAGTGATCTCTCTCTCTTTTTTTAGACAGAGTCTGGCTCTGTCACCCAGGCTTGAGTGCAGTGGCATAATCATGGCTCACTGGAACCTCTGCCTCCCCAGCTCAAGCAGTCCTCCCATCTAAGCCTCCCGAGTAGCTAAGACTATAGGCACATGCCACCATGCCCAGCTAATTTTTGTATTTTTGATAGAGACGGGGTTTTGCCATGTTGCCCAGGCTGGTCTTGAACTCCTGAGCTCAAGTAATCCTCCCACCTTAGCCTCCCAAAGTGCTGTGATTACAGGCGTGAGCCATTGCACTTAGCTGGCATCTGTCTTACGTATCACTTTTTCATACCTCCTTCCTACATCCAACCCTCTACCAGGGCTGTGTCCTCCCGCTTTGGCCCAGGTCCTTCCATGGTGAGTGCCTGCTCCATGCCATCCCTGCCCAGGGCTGCAGAGATGCCCTTCACGCAGATGCTGCTCATGTATGTCCACTCTGCAGAGATGCCCTTCATGCAGACGGTACTCATGTATGTCCACCCAGCAGGGGCTGGGTCTGGTCTGCTCCCTGGTGTAATTTGGTCATTCAGCAGTGTCTGGCACGCAGGAGCTCTGTAAATTCTTGTGGGTTGCAGGCGTGGCACATGTCCTTTCAGATTGGTTCCTTAACAGCTCTCACCTCTGTGCCCTCCACTCACCTCTCTGCCTCCCTGCCTTGCTCTCTGAGCTCCTGTCCTCCTTGTCTCTTGGCTTCAGGGTTCTCTCTCTGAGCCCACGCAGGTTTGGCCTCCCCTTTGTGAGTGCATCATTTTGTGTGTGTGAATGCACACCCATGTCTGTGCCTGTCTATGTCACTGTGGGTCATATTTGTTTCTCTCTTGCATAGTGGGCTTTGATATAACTTCTAGTTTGCCTCATTCATTCATTCGTTAACTTATTACTTTATTCAGTTATCCCATTTTTAAGTGTTCTGTGGTGGATGCTGTGCTAGACAAATCCACTCAGATGCCCAGCAACACCACAGACTTGCCAAGATAGCATCAAACCTCTCAACATCCCCACCCTCCCTCCTTGTTCCCACCCCCATCTCTGAGACCAGAAACCCAGACACCTTCTCTTCCCCTTTGGATGGGGAAGAGATATCCATCTCCAATTTGACTCTATTTTCTTGCCGATTCTTCCTCCAACATCTCTCCCCTGTCTTCCCCTTTGGTCCTCTCCATCCTCATGGCCGGTATTGTTGCCCTGGCAACAGACATTCTACCTTCTCTCCTGGCTGCTCTCAGCTGGGGAGCGTTCCCACTTCTCTCTAACTTGTAGAGAAACTCTCATCTTGATCTGTCTCCCTTCTGTCCTCTCCTTCCATCATCAGAAGAGCTGTGGAGGGAGCCACTGGCTTCAGTGTTGCCACCCCTGCTTCCTCTGTGCCAGCCAAGGTGCTCAGGCAGGGCCCTTTACCCACCTCGTGTGTACCAGATCTTCAGGCTCTTGTCCTTCGCACGTTCATCTGCCCAATGCGAGAGGTCCCTGTGGGTTTCGTCACCATTGGCTACAAGAACCTCTTTTCCTTCTCTCCCCAAACCCATCTTTCAAGAATAAGACACTGTGTGTCCCCTTTGATGAAGCCTCTGCTGGCTTCTTTCCTCCTGGGACCCCCAACAAGAGCTCCGCCAAGGAACAGCCAGGCATTCCTTGGTTTGGGCACCTTTCTCCCCTACCAGACTGTGAACCTTAATGTCAGGGTCTTCTGTGGATGTCAGCACAGAGGAAGGCTAGGGATGTGTGTGGCTGCATGGGGAAGGGGATGGACAGATAGATGGAAGGCATGATGTATGTCTGTGGGTTTCCTCTTTGTCTTTTTTTTTTTTTTTTTTTTTTTTTTTTTGAGACAGGGTCTTAGCCTGTCACCCAGGCTGGAGTGCAGTGACACAATCACAGCTTACTGCAGGCTCGACCTCCTGGGCTCAAGTGATCCTCCCACCTCAGCCTCCAGAGTAGCTGGGACTACAGGTGCACGCCTGGCTAATTTTTTTTTTGTTTTTGTACAGATGGGGTTTCACCATTTTGCCCAGGTTGGTCTCGAACTTCTGGCCTCAACTGATCTGCCCACCTCAGCCTCCCAAAGTGCTGGGATTACAGGCATGAGCCACTGCGCCTGGCCTCATCCTCTTCTTTATCAGTCCCTTTCTCCCCTTCCTGTCATCCCTCTATTTTTTTTTTTAACCAAAATTACTTTTACTTTCCAATCTCATCAGTGATATACAAATACATTTTCTTCTTAAAAGATTAAAACATTACATATGAGACTAAAGCCTCTTCCACTGTACTCACCACCCTACCCGCTGGTCCCCAATCCTCTCTTTCCTGAGAGGAAACTAAGTTATTAAATTAGTGGGAAAAAATTCCTCTCTCTCTCTCTCTCTCTCTCACTCACTCATAAAACAGCCCAAAACAAAGCCAATGATGAGACTGCTTTCCTTTAAGCTCAGGAACAAGGCAAGGACACCTGCTTTTAGCCTTTCTATTCAACATCATATTGGCAGTCCTAGCCAGTGCAGTAACACAATAAAAAGAAATAAAAGAAGATATAGATTGGAAAGGAAGAACTAAAACTGTCTCCATTAGCAGATGACATTACTATACAGAAACTTCCAAAGAATCTACAACCCCCCAACCCAGAAGTATAAAGTGGGTTTAGCAAGGTTGCACAATAAAAGGCCATTGTAAAAATGGCCAATATAAAAAAAAGTCAATGAACAGTTGGAAATGGAAGCATATATATTCCTCTAGAAAATGCAGAATACAGTTTGGTGTTTTTTAAAGAAATGGCCTCATACTATATACATTATTCTCCAGGGGCTTTTACCTCCAACAGCCCCCATAGGGCCCTCTTCCCCCTTTAGAACAGAGAGTTGCGCTACGTTCTTTTCCTCTGCTGCACAGGATTCTGGAAAAGGGAGGCACTGGGGTTTATTGAGACATTTCCCCAGGGAAAAGGTTGTTTCTACCTTTTCACCATTACAGACGAGGCTGCAGTGAACACACACGTCTCCTTCTGGCTCCCTCTTTTAGGTTCCGGGGCACCCCAAACCTTGTCTGGGCATTCATCGGTCTCTTGGGGTCTCCAAGTGCTCGGTCACTCCCCTCCTTGGCCTCATTTGCCCTTCGTTTCTCCCTCATCCCTCCCAGTTCCCCTGGACTTGGCTCTAGTTCTTGAGTTTGTGTGTGGGGTGTGTGTGTGTTGTCTGTTCCCCATTCTGTCTGTGTGACCATAAAGGGTCCCATCAGGAAAGTGATATCACAACCAAATTAGGATAATTTCAGGTGACTCCTTCTCTCTGGGGCCTTTCTCGGGTTTTTGTTCTCACTCTCTGGGCTGCCCCACCCATCCTCCCACCCACATTTTTGTGAATGTACCCATTCACAAAAACGCACTGAGCCTGTTCCAGGCGCTGGGGTTTAAGCTTGGCCATGTGTGTGTCAGGGTGTCTGTGTGCATGCCCGTGCCTGGGTCTCACCTGCCTGCCTGGCCGCCTCTCTGAAGACCCCACCTCGCTGTCTTGCCCGTGCTCTAAGTTTTGAATGTACACATCATCTTGCTCATCCAGCTCCTGTCTTGATCTTCTGGCTCAGTGTGTTTTTTTCTCACTCTCTCGAGAAGTGTTATTTAATTTTGCTCTGAGTTGGTGCGTCCTTCCTGCTGTGTGTGTGTGTGTGTGTGTGTGCACACGCACAGGCGTGCGCACAGCTTCCCCTTAGCTCCCTCTTTTTCTCAAGCTCATGAAGTTTCCCACTTTCTCCAGGTCTTACTGTGTGTGCATGCACATGTGTGCACATGTTGCTCTTCACTGGATTCCACCCTCTCTGTTGTTCTCGGTGATTCTTCATCCATTTGCCAGTCCATCCATCCGACACACCATGCCTGTTGAGCTGGGACCAGGGGCTGCCTGTTGTTCCTGTCTCTTTCTTGCCTTCCTGACTTCTCCTGCTTTGCACACCCTCACATCTTGGGGCCCCGGGTTCCTGTCCTGGATCATTCCCTCCCCAGCTTTTCACCGGCTCCCCGAGGTTCACAGAGTCATTCTTTGCATTGACACCCCAGCATCCCCTGCAGCCCAGACCCTACTTGTTCTCTCCCCTTCCTGTCACTGAATCGTGGCTCACACAGACTGAGCTCTTTCACTCAAGCCCAGCACATCCTGTCCCCATCCTCCAAATGTGTTTCTCACCCAGTTCTCGTTGGCACTGAGCTTCACCACCACCTGGGGTTTCACAGCCAGGAGCACGAGTCATCTCTGATTCCACTCACTCCTGCTGCCCACTACCCATCTGTCCTCTTTTCCTTTCAAGTCTCTCTCCAAGGGGTGGCTAAGCAGCCCCCTCCCCACTCCAATCACTTCAGTCCCTGACATAGCCCAGTTGTCAGGTTTTTGATGCCGGTAGTATCCATCCATCTATCCCCCCATTATCCATACATTCCCCATCATCCATCCATGTCCCCATCATCCATACATTCCCCATCATCCATCCATCTCCCATCATCCATCCATTCCCCGTCATTCATCTCCCCCATTACCTATCCATCCCCTATCATCCATTGTCCCATTGTTCATCCCCCTATCATCTTCCCACCCATCATCCATTCCCCTCATCATCCATCCCTTTGTCCATCCATTAACAGACTTGCACTGAGCACCCACTGGGTATTTGCTAGGGTCACAGGTCACAAAGCCTTAGCCATGGCCTGTGGGAGCTCAGAGTCCAGGGAGAATACAGAGCAGTTATGCCTGCACTACAAGATGGCTGATGGAGGCTTCCTAAGACTTTATGTCACTCTGCAAATCACAGTGTGTGTGCACGTGCACATGTGTGCATGTGTGCATATGTGTATACATACGAGTGTGCACCTGTGTGTGCATGTGTGTGTATGTGTGTGCGTGTGCGTGTGTGTGTGTGTGTATGAGTGCCTGCGTGCATGGGTGCGGTCACTCCTGGCTACTTCTCCAGCCCCTTTGCCTCTTCCTTGCTTTCCAGCAGAGACCCCTCTGCAGCTGCACTTCCCCCTTCTGCTTCTCTCCCTCCCTGAGATCTCCCTCCTTGTCCACTCCGGGGAATTCAAAGGTCCCGCCACAAGCTGCCTCACCTCAGTGTCCCCTCCATTATGGCTCTTCAGCTCAAGTCCCAGACATTGCATGTTCACTGTTCTCTCCCTGGGTCTGTTCACTGGTGCCACTAGCTTCACAGACTCCCTGAGCCAGGATGAAACTCTCCACCCTCCTACCCCCACCCCACTCCCAGACCCAGCTGTCTGGATACTTCTCCCCTCTCCCTGCTCCACCTCTAATCTGCCCCAGGTCTTCACAATCTTTTCCACATAATCTCACTCCCACCCCCACCCGCTACTGTCCTCTCCCCTCCCCCTGGCCCTCTCAGCAGGTAGATGAGGTGGTAGAGGTGGGGGTGAGACTGTGTGCCCTCATAGGCTCACTCTGGTTTGGCCACAGATGAGCTGGGGAGGAAGTATTAGGCCTGGTGGTTTCTCTCCCTTCCCCTCTGCAACTGAGGACCCCTGCCCTAAGGCCCTCATAGCGCCCCCCAAGGCCGCCTACCTGCTCCTTGACAAACCTGCAGCCCATCCATTCTCACTCCCCTGCCCCATGGAGACCAGTGCTGGCTTCTGGAGAGCAGCCTCTCCCTGGACCCCAGATACCAAGGCCAGGCTTTCCTGCACCTCTCAGTTGGGCCTCCTCCATTCCTTTGGAGGGTTTCTCCCTTCAGCCTGCGTGGGACTCTGGTGCTCCAGGGCCCTGCCCTGCCTGCTCCCTGCCACTTTCCTGTCCTTCCAAGGCTGATCCTGGCCAGGCTCCACTCTGGCCCTCTCTGCAGAGTCCAGATGTCATCAGCCTGATGGGGAGGCTCCGTGTGGAGTGGCCACCAGGTTCCGTCCCCTTCTCCCACACCCCACCATTGTAAAGAAGGCCTGGGCTCTTGTCCTCCCCAGAGAACTCCCTGCTGAGCCTTCCCTTGGGCCCTCCTGGATGCAGGGAGCACTACCCTGGGAGCAGCCAGCACCAGGCTCGTGGTCGTCCTTGTCCCCGCCAGGCCATGGGCTCTGTGGGGCCTGGGTGTGACCTCTGTCAGGGTCTTGGCACCGAGGGGAGTGTGGAGATGAGGACAGACGGGGCATCTGCGAGCTCTGCTCTCCTACCCTCTTACTCTTTCTCCCCTTGTTGCTTCCTGTCTCCTTTTGGGAAATCATGTTTTAACTCCATACATGCTGTAAGGACCCACTCTATTTGAAAAACACAAAGCCTTCCATGTAGGACTGAGGTGCCCTTTGACCCCTGCTCCTATCTTCATTCAGGCCCCAACAGGAAACAGATGTCTCCCTCCGATCCAGGGAGCCTCAGGAGGGTCTGTTTACAAAGGTGCCGAGGGAGGGGGTGCAGGAGCCAGGAGAGCAGCAAACTTGTGATTTCCGAAGGAACGAGGGAGGAGAAGTTTCCAGAAGGCAGCTGAGAGGGCAGCTGAGAGCAGAGGGCACAGCAACCTGAGCTCCAGGGGAGCAGACACACTGACCTCCTTCCCTCCTCCCTCCACTCTCCTGCTGGAGGTCCCCACTGGCCAGGTCCAGCTCAAAGTTGGAAGGCCCATGGCTTATCCACAGGGCTCAGTCTCCCCAGCCCAGAGCAGGGAGGAGGAGGGGGACCGGTGGGGTGGGAAGGGCAGGTGTGGGAGTCATCAGGCACCTGCGTCGCCCTGGGGGCTTTCTCCCCTGGGGCCTTTCTCAGGCTTGGCTGCCCTCTCTGTGCTGCGGCGTTCACCACCCACCTAACAAACGCACGTGAGCACCTCCTGGGAGCCAGCAGGTGGGCTGCACGCCTGCTCCTCCGCCTGTCTGCCTCCTCAGGCTTCTGCTCCCCTTTCTTGACTTTTCAAACTTTTCTTTGATGCACCACCCCCTCTCTCGGTGCCTCTGTCTCCCGCTCCCCCAGCCTTGCTCCTCTGGTTTTCCAGGGGAGCTTGTTGAATGGTGCTGCTTGTGCATCATTCCTGCAGTGTGTGCGTGAGTGTGTGTACACGGTCAAGGTTGGTTCCCACCTTTCCTGTCCTGCTTCATCTGTCTGTGTCTGGCCACCCATCTATCCAGTAGTCATTCAACAAACGTGAATTGAACATCTGTGTGTGTGCTGCTGAGGGCGAAGAGCCCAGGGTCCCACCCAGGCTGTGTCCTGAAGAAACTTGGAGTCCAGGGCAGACGAACCAGTTGTTATATCACAAGAAGACTGGGCTGGGTCACCGAGCATCACGCTTAGGGTGTGTGTGTAATGTGTGTGCATGTGGGTGTGTGTGTTGTGTGTATTGTGTTGTGTGTGTTGTGTGTGAGTTGTGTGTGTGCATGTGTGTGTGTTGTGTGTTGTGTGTTGCGTGTGGTGTCTTTCTGCATTGCCCACTTCTCCACACCCATTCCCCCCTCACCCCTCCAGCATCGCAAACTCTCTAAGCCCAGCGAGAAATCCTTGACTTCCTAATCCTTCCCTTGTGCTCCCCTTCACCATCCCTGGGCACTCCTCCCCTCTACTGCCCCCAGCTTTCAGGTTTGCCTCCTCTGAGCCACACTCCCACCCCATCTTCCCTTCGCTCCTCTCCATTAACCCATTCGTGTGGTTGCCCTGGCAACGCCATGTTCCCCTCTCCCAGGTTTTTGGAGGCAAACTTGTTCACCTCCCTCTGCTGACCTTTTGTTTCCATCTCCCTCTCATCTGCTCTCTCCTCCTGCATCCACAGAAGAGTTTGGGATGGAACTTCGGTCTCTTTCTCCTCCTCTCCCCCTGGCCCTCTGTGACCATCACCTGCCTTGGCCTTGAGCCTACCACGGGGCTCACCTGGGGCCTCCACTGACCTGTTTGGCAAATGGAAGAGGATCTTTTATCTCCTCCTCTCCCCTCGTTCATGAGGGGTCCTGGTCCAGGTGCCAGGACCAGGACCCCTCTCCTCCCTAAGCTTCTGGGACAGTGAGGGTCTCGGTTCCTGCCCCCTCTCGGGCCACCTCTCCGGTTTGCTTTGGCGGATTCTCTTGCTCCATGATCTGCTGCGTCGTAGAGCTCCCCAGGCCAGGCCCTGCCTTCCCCAACCTGCTCCACAAACTCTGTGGGCCATTTCCACCCCTCTCAGGCCATAGGGTCCATTCACATCTTGACTGTGTCTGCGGCCAACTCTTCCTGCTGAGCTGGGACCCCCACATCCATCGCCCTGAGGGACTGTTCCCCTGGCCGTGGCCTCCACAGGCCTCCTTCCTGTGTCCTCCCCATAGAGAGCCCCTGCTGACCCTTCCCCTGGAGAAGCTCCTCTGTCCCCCGAGGGCACCAGGACCCTCAGGAACAGCTAGGTTTGGACATCTTTCTTTGAGCTTCTTGAGAAGAGTCTGCATGTCTGGTGCTCAGCATGGAGAAGGGGTTGGCTGGAGGGCAGGAGGACAGACAGACAGACGGATGAAAGTTGTGTCTTTCTAGAGGATCTCTTCTTTTCCTTTAACTTTCTTGTTCTCTTTCTCTTTTAAAAAATTAACACTTATGGTGAAACCTCGTCTCTACAAAACAATCAGAAAATTTGCTGGGTATGGTGGTATGTGTCTATAGTCCCAGCTACTAGGGAGGCTGAGGCAGGAGGATCACCAGAGCCCAGGAGTTCGAGGTGGCTGCAGTGAGCTGTGATGTCACCACTGCACTCCAGCCTGGGTGACAGAGCAAGAGCCTGTCTTGAAAAAAATATTAATGTTTAATTACTTAAGTGACACATGACCACATCATCTCTGCAGAAAGAGCAAAGTATTACAAATAAGGCTAAAGGTCTCCTTTGACACTCACTCCTCCCATCCTGTTCTCTAACCATTTCCTCTGGGGAAAACCAGTTCTTACTTTATCAGGAATCGTTCTATACTATATACATATTTTAAACATAAAATGTATATTTTCCCCGATAGAATCTGATTTTTTGGTAGGTTTTGGCTCAGGGTATTGTTTTCCCATGTAAATTGCATTGAGCTATGAATATTGCTCTTCAGTGGGACTTTGACTTGGCATATTTTGGGGATCTCCTTCCATCTCAATACATAAAGCTGTCCATCTGGCTTTTTGTCAGCTGCATAGTATTCCAGCAGACAGAGCTGTCATGGTTTATTGGCTGTTCTTCTAGTAATGGGCATTTAGATGGTTTCTACTCTTTTGTCATTAAAATGAGGTTGCCACGAACACCTGTGTCCCTGCTTTCCCTTCCTATCGGTGCGTTCTCCCTTCTGCTTCCCGGGGCCCTGGGTTACTCTTTCTGTCTCCGTTCCTTCCTTGTTCCCTCTCAGCTTCTCATCCCTCCCTGTTCTTTCTAGATGTAGCTGTCACTTTATGTGTCCCAGCAGAGGGTGTGTGTGTGTCTGCTGTCTATTTTTTTCACTGTGGGCTTGTGTTAGTCAGGGTCCTAACAGGAAAGGGATGGAACACTTAAATGTACGAAAATCTGAAGCGAGTTTGTTTACAAAGGTGCTATATTGCAGGATGTGGATTTTGCAGAAACTTAGAGCTAATAGTTGTGAGGCTGTGACCACCCCCTACTCCCTAAGGGGTGAAGGGTGGAAGTAATGAATGACCAGGCCTTGGAGGCAAACTGTCACCTAGAGGGGCTGCCTTGCCAGGAGCTGAGACCTCTAGGAGAGGGACCACCCAGCCTGAGGTGACCCGGGGGAATGAGCATCCTTATCTCATTCTCCTCCCCCATCATCTCCTGCTGGCCATCTCACTGGCCAAGCCCAGCTGGCAGCCAGAGGGCAGGGCAGCTCCCTGATGGGTGTCATCAGCCTCCTAGAGAAAAAGAGAAGGGTGAAAGGGACAAGGGAAGTAGAGGCATCTAGAACTTTCTCTTTCCAAGCCCTTTATTGGGTTTTGTTTCCAGTCTCTGGGTTACTTCATCCACCCATCACCCCCATCCACACACCCACCCAGCCAATGTACATGGAGCCCCTCCCAGGTGCCATGTGTGGAGTGGTGCACCTTTTGGAGGGTTTGGTGCCCCTGTGAGCCCGTGCTGGGCCTCTGCCTACCACCCCCACTGCCTGCTGGCATGGCTCACGCCCCCTCTTGTTTTCAACTTTCTTATTGACATCTACTCCCCCTTCTCTTCCTGTATCTGACTTTGTCTTGCTCATCTCTGCTCTTTCCCTCTCTCTAGAGGACAGTTATTGAATTTTGCTCTGAGGCTGTGCGTCATTCTTGCAGTGTATGTGTGTGTGTGTGTGTGTGTGTGTGTGTGTGTGTATGCTGGCTGACTTTCCCCTGCAGCGCTCTCTTTTCTGAGGCTTGTGGAGTTTTGCTCTGAAGTTCTAAATTTCTTATTGATTTTCCTGATCCTAGTTTCCATCCCCTTTCCCAGAGTAAATTTTGATTATCACAATGATGACCAGCAAAGTGGTCACATAGGAGTATTTCTCTTTCTGGCTCTTTAATCTGATTTTATCCTTACTCCTTGAATTACTCCATCCATCCACCCATCCTTCCACTCTATCTCTTCATCCATTCATTTATCCATTATCTATCATCCATCCATCCATCCATCCATTCATCACCCATCCATCCATCCATCTCTCCATCTGTTCTCCTATCCATTCATGCATCCACCCATCCATCCATCTGTCCATCCATTCATTCATCATCCATCCGCCCATCCATCCATCCATTCTCCCATCCATCCATCCATCTCTCCATCCATCCTTCCAACCATCCATTCATCCATCTCTCCATCTATTCTCCCATCCATTCATTCATCCATTCATCCATCCATCCATCATCTCTCCATCTATTCATTCATCCATCCATCCATTCTTCCATCCATCCATCCATCCGTCCATCCATCCATCCATCCATCCATCCTCCCATCCATCTATTCATCCATCCATCCATCCATCCATCCATCCGTCCATCCATCATCTCTCCATCTATTCATTCATCCATCCATCCATCCATCCATCCATCCGTCCATCCATCCATCTCTCCATCCATTCTCCCATCCATCCATCCATCCCTCCCTCCCTCCCTCCCTCCCTCCATCATCTGTCCACAAACACATAGCAGCTACTGAGTGCCAGGACTCATGTCCTTTCTCCTCTCCAGTCTCACTGTTGTGAATACGCGTGTGGGTCTCATCTCTTGCTCTGAGGTGTGACTAGAGTTGCCTCCACCCTCTCTGTCACTCTCCTTGCTGTTTGTCTCCTGCTCTTTTATTTGTCCATAAACTGCTTAGTTAGTTCAGTGCCAAGGGTGGTCTGTCTGTCCTGTCTCTCCTCCTCTACTTCCCTAACTCCCCCTCCATCTGTTCTCACACCATGGGGACCCAAGACCTATCTGGAGTCTTCTGCTCACTCTGCATACATTCCCTGGATGTGCTCACCCACAGCTTTCTGTGCTGACACCACCCCCTCGGCCCCTCATGCAGCCCAGACCCTTTCCCTTTCCCTTAAGCCACAGGCTGAAGCTTGAGGAAGCCCTGCCCAGCTCAAGCCATCTCATTGTTTTTGTACCCACTAGAAGTGCTCTATCTTCATTCTCATAGGCACCGAGCATCTCTGCCACCCAGGGCTCAGCAGCCAGGAGCACCAAGTCACCTCTGGCTGCTCTTATCCCTGTCTTCATGGTCCATCTGTCCCCTATTCCTGCCAGATCTCCCTCGAAAGGGCAGGTAGATAATCCCTCTCCATCCCCTCATCCCCTGCC
The DNA here is from genome assembly GCF_001698545.2 of Rhinopithecus bieti. Lineage (NCBI taxonomy): Eukaryota > Metazoa > Chordata > Mammalia > Primates > Cercopithecidae > Rhinopithecus > Rhinopithecus bieti. Next base: position 803,160 of record NW_016819573.1, read on the forward strand.
TCAGCCCAGATGTCAGAATGTAGTGCCTGGACAACATCCATCCATCCATCCATTCACCATCCATCCCTCCGCCACCAAACATCAGTTGGAGAGTTCCTAGGTACTCTGATTATGACACAGACCCCCAAACCCCATGCTATGCCCTGCAGAAACCCACAGTCCAGGGAGAAATTCTCTTGAGTTCTTGGCCTTCTGTTAACGTCTCCTTCCTGCCTGCCATCCCACAACTCCTGTCCACAGAAGTGCTGGGGAGGGAACCCTGAGCTCTGCTGTTCTCTCCACAGCCCCACTTCTCTGTGGCTACCTGTGGCTGACCCTGAACCCACCACCAGGCTCAGGCAAGGCCCCTACCAGCTTCCTGTTGGCCAAACCCAACCAGCTCTTTCTGTTCCCACCTCACCACTGGGCAGCCCCTGATGTGGGCCGTTCTCTTCTCCTCTGTCCCTGAGGCTGCCGATGGCTCTTGGTTTTTCTCCCACTTCCCCGGGTGATCATTCTCTGCTTCCTTTGTGGGACTTTCTGTTCACCCTGCTTGGAATATCGCAGAGCCCCAGGCCTGAGCTTCCTGCCGCTTCCTCCTGCTCTGCCTTTTCTGCTGGGGCAGTTTTCTCTGGGAAACAGGGTAGCTTGCTGTCCATGTCTTTTTGCACACAATAAAGTCCAGGCATGAGCTCCCATCTGCCTGGGGTGGAGACAGGGTCTCCCTATGAACAGCCTACAGGTATGTCCTCCTACTCCACCTCTGGCCTCCTTCTTCTTCCTTCCCCCTCCACGTATTAAGAATAAGCCATCATTGAAAAAACAAAGGAGGCTGAGAATAAGTGGAGAATCAAAGTCTGTGCAGTTGAAGAGCTGAGGCTTTGCAAGCTCAACAACAAAGAGAGAGGGACTGTGGAATCCAAACTAGATAAGAGTGAGGAAACTGGGTGAGAGGACAGTGTGCAACTGGCAGGTGCAATGATGACAATGAGGCCCTGGGTCCTCCCCACAGAGGCCTTTGCTGGCTGACTCCTGTCCTCCAGGAGCCCCTGGGCATGAGTATCAGGGCATCTTTCTCTTCACTCAGACATGGAGGTTCCTGGGAAGAGGACCTGCACCTGGCTTCCTTTTGGGTCTCAGGTTGGAGAGGAGGATGGACAAATGGAAGGCTTGTCTTTCTACTAGTCTCTTCTCTTCCTCCTTTGCCGCCTCTCCTCTTACCCTTTATAACATTAATTTTCTTTTGAGACAGGGTCTTGCTGTGTTGCCCAGGCTGGAGAACAGTGGCACAATCATAGCTCACCGCAGCCTCTAACTCCTGGGCTCAAGCAATCCTCCCACTTCAGCCTCCTGAGTAACTAGGACTACAGGTGTGTGCCACTACGCCCAGCTAATTTTTTTTGAAGCAAAGTTTCTATTATTGTAATTATTTTTATGTACAGAAAACTCAACAGTGTATATTTAACCCAGTTTAGTGGCAAGTTCTTTAGCCTTTGCCTTTTTGAACTTGGCGATGCGAGCCACAGACTTGGGACCCAGGACATTGCCTCCCCAGTGACAGTGGATCTCGTTGTATCTGTCATTATCATTAGTCCGGATAGCTTCTACCAGTTTAGCCAAAGCGCTTTTGTCTTCCGAGTTCACCTGTGTGAAGGCGACAGTGGCACAGGTCTTCCTGTGGACTGGACACCCCAGTCTTGCCTTCCCCTTGATAATGCAGTAAGGGACCCCCATGTTATGACACAGGGCAGGCAAGAAGACAACCAGCTTGATGGGATCCATGTTGTGTGCAGTCACCACCAGCTGAGCTTTCGTGGTCTCCACCAAAGTGGTGACAGGGTGTCAACTCCTGCTCGAAGGACAGGTGGTCTCTTAGTGGGGACGTCCCCTTTGCCAGCAGCTTTCTTCTTGGCCCAGGCCAACAGCCTCTGCTTCTTCTCTTGCTTCGTCTCTGGCCTGTACTTGTGGGCCAGCTTAAGCAGCTGAGTAGCTGTCTGGCGGTCCAGGGCCTGGATGAGCTGGTTTATTGCAAGAGGCACTTTCAGCGGCTTATAGAGGAAGGCTCTCTGCCGCTGCAACCTGATAGAGTGGGGCCATTTCACAAAGCGGGTGAGGTCTCTTTTGGGCTGTATGTCCTGTCCGATGCCAAAATTCTTAGGCCTTTTCTCAAACAGGGGATTCACCACTTTCTTGGCTTCCTGCTTCTTCACGACAGCAGGGGCCGGAGCCACCTTCATCCCCTTGGCCTTCTTTCTTTTCGGCGTATTGGGTGGCAGGAGGAGAGAGTACACCCAGCTGATTTTTAAAAACCTTTTTGTAGAGACGAAGTCGTGCTATGTTGTCCAGGCTGGTCTTGAACTCCTGGCCCTCAAGCGATCCTCCTGCCTCAGCCTCCCAAAGTGCTGGGACCACAGGCGCATGAGCCACAGCAACTGGCTGTAAAATTAATTTTTAATTACACAAGTCATTCATGGACCCACTGTCTTTGTAAAAAATAAAAATCAAAGCATTGTACATAAGACTGGTGTTCCTGTCCACTTTCCATCCCATCTAGCCCAGGGTACAAATACTGCTCCCCCGAAGTAATCACAGTATTGATTTGGGAGGATCATTCCACTCTCTGTATATGTTATTTTCTCATGAAAAAAGGCAAGTCCTGTGGGTGGTGCTGGCTTTGGCTTTGACGTTAAATGAGAGTCATATTGAACCAGGCACGCCTGCTCTGTGGTGGGCTTCTCTACACAACAGCGGGTCACAGATGGCTTCCAGGTCTCAGACGCTCTGCTGCGTGGTAGTGCAGAGGCCAGGTGCATGGTGGTTGATGCCACTCAGTGGATGGGCATGCGTCTGCTTCCCCATGATCACTATTATAGACAAGCTAGCTGCAAACACCCCAGCCCAGCCTGCCCCCATTCCTCTGCAAGCTGAGCTGCAGGCTGTGATCTGTTATGTCCTCTCCTCTCCTTCTCGACTCCACCTCCTCCTCCTGCCCTCCAAGGTCAGGCCCCACTCCTTGTTCTGGTCCCACTCTTCTGGCTGACACCCCTATCCCTAACTTGCTATCTGAACTCTGCCCTGAAATGCAGAATCAGACTTGGAACCAATATGGACCCAGAGCTTCTCACCCCCAAGTCATCTTTACATTCCAACCTGTCACCTCCCAGGGCCAGCCACATACTTCCTAGTCTCAGCACTGAGCATCACCACCTGCCAGGAGTTATCTCAGCTGCCAGGAGTTATCTCTGACACCTCCCTCTCCTGTCACCCATGGCACATCTGTCTCCCCTTCCTGCTGCTGAATCTCCCTCCAAGGGGCTGTTCAAGACCCTAGCCCAACTCCTCAGCCCTGGCCACAGCAGGCCTTAGCATCTCATGCCTGGACCATAGGCCATTCATCCACCCATGCATCCATCTTTCTTTCTTTCTGCCTTCCTTCCTTCCTTCCTTCCTTCCTTCCTTCCTTCCTTCCTTCCTTCCTTCCTTCCTTCCTTCCTTCCTCCTTCCCTCCTTTCTTTCCATCCTTCCTTCCTCCCATCCATTTTTTACTTATCCATCTACCCATCTATTCATCTATCCACCCATTCATCTACCCACCCATCAATCATCCACCCATCCATTTACCCATCCATCATCTGTCCATCCATCACCCATCCATCCATCCATCCATCCATCCATCCATCCATCCATCCAACAAGCATACACTGAACACCTACTGGATGTTCTGCTGAACAAAACACACAGCTCCCAGAGCCCAGGAGACATCCTGGTGGATCTGTGTCCATGAGGAAGCAGACTCATAATCTGCAATGAAAATATGGGGTGATAGCTGCAGCCCATGTGTTTGTGTCACTGTGCCTTACAGTGTGTGTGGTGCGTGAAAGGCCAAGATGCCCACATGCCCACATCTCTGGGCCCCCACTAGATCCCTCTGCTGAAGCAGCATGCATTCAACCATGCACCCTACCGAAGACCCTGCCAGAAGCATCGACTCACCAAGTCCTCCACAGGCCCTGTGTTTCCCCCATTTTCCCAAATCCAGTACTGAAAACAGGCAGGCCCCATGCCCTCTGCCTGCCTCCCACTTCCAGCCCAGGGCCACTTCCTCCTCTAAGGGCCCTCTCCCATCTTCTCCTCTGATCCTCTGTGCTCCCAGACAGTGCCGTTGCCCTGGCAACAGCTGTCCCCTGCCCTACGCCCTCCCCTGGGCTGTCTCAGTAGGTGGGCAAGCTCATCCCACTCCCACCCAGGAGTCCTTCCTTCTCCCTTGACCTGTTCCCTTCTTCCTCCTATGCCTTCTTTCATCTCAGACCAGCCGGGTGGGAACTTGCCACTCCCTCCCTCCCATCCTGCTCACCCCTGCAGCTGCTCTGTACCTGCCAGTGGGGAGAAATGAGGCCTCCAAACCCCACAGCTCATTTTCTCTCCATTGATGGCCTCTGATGCTGGGAGTCTCTCCTGGCTTCTCACCCCCTTTCTTTCCTCGATTCTACCTCTGGGGCCTCCCCTCTCCTGTTTCCTCTGCAGCCTGCTGGGCGTCCATCAGTCCTCTCTATCCATGTCCCCAAGGCCCCAGCCTCCCTTTCCCTGTGCTCTGCCCCCCAGGCAGCCTCCCCTAGAGCCTGGTTGACCGTCCTCTTGCTGACCCCGTCCAGCATCTCCCCTCTCATCCTGCAGCTCTGCTGAGCAGGGTCATGGGAGGCCCTGGGAAGCCCCATGTCCTCCTTAAAAGAGTCCTTGCCAAGCTCTTCCTGGGGGCCCCTGACTTATTGGGTGAGGATTCTGTGTCTGGAGCACCCAGATATATGTGTGTTGGGCAACTTTCCCCACCAGGCTGTGAGCACCTTGAGGGCAGGACCTGCATCTGATTTATCTTTGCTGAATGGCTGTGACTATGGCAGAGGTGGGAGGAACAGACGAACTGAGGACAGATGGACTGAGGAGAGAGCTGCCTCCTCTTCACTCTCATGCTCCCTTTCTTTCCTTCCATTTTCTTCCTCTTCTAATTAAAAAATTAGTTTTTAATTATGTGTGGTACATGAAGAAATTATCTTTGCACAAAATTTTTAAATTTTTTTATGCTTTCACAAAATTAAAGCATGACAAAAGGCTGAAGTCTCTTTTCTCTCCCTCCCGCATCCCACCTCCAACTCCCCCAAAAAGGGGAACCTCTGTGGCCAGTTCTGTGTGACCCTGTCCACACAGCCTATATGAGTCCTCTCATCTAAATAAAATAGAGCTGCATTTGGTGGTGGTGGGATGTTGTTTAAAATATAAATACCATTTACCCTGTGTAAGTTTTGCCAATAGCTTTGTCTGCCCAGTGATGAGTCTTCGAGTTCTTTCCACGAACATGTGGGTGCACCATCACTGGTGTGCAAGAGCCGAGGTGGGCACCTCTTCCTCGTCCTGCTCAGCAGTGGCATGATGGTAGCCTGAAATTGGCCATGGTGGTAGTATTTACACCACAGAATCGGGACAAGAAACCCTTGGGGAACGTTCTCCCCAGAGGGCCAGTGTGCAGCGTACCCCAGAACGCACCTTTTCACAGATCTGGATCTTTCGGGATAGAGCTGCACTGTGGGTGACCAGCTGTCCTGTGGGTGGACATGGATGTTTTCTCCTTTTCAACATGACGATAAGGTCGCCACAACCTTAGCTATCATGGACTCCCCTTCTGCCTTGCCCTCTCCTGGATTTTGGTGGGGAGGTGGTCCTCAGGATTCATCTACAGTACGTGGGTTCTTTTCTGTCTATCCGTGGAACGTGCTGCCTTTTCGGGTCTCTGGGAGTCTGTCTCTCTCCTTCCTTCCTTCATCCTTCCTCATCCTCTCCCTCGTTTATTCTCCTCCTCTCCAGATTTGGCCCTTGCCCCAAGGGTCACGATTTGTGGCTGCCTCTGTGTGGAGGTGTGGGTTCCGCTGTGCACCCCTCTACTTAGGCCCTTTATCAGGCTTGTCCTCCCCCGTCTTTCCCTCCTCTTCTGTGTGCAGGCATCTCTGCATCTGCCTGCCTCTCCGCTCCCCGAGGGTCCTGCCGCCCCCTCTTCATTTCATTTTTTAACTTTATTATTGATGTGCCCCGCCAACACTGCCTCTTCCTGCATCTCGCTCAGCCTCACTCCCTCCCGCTCTCCAGAGGAGGCTTATTGGATTTTGCTTCAAGTTTGTGCGTCATTGCTGCTCTGTGCATGTGTGCGCACATGCTCGTGCGTGTGTGTGCCTGCCACTTTCCCCGTCAGCTCCCTCTCTCTCTCTCTGGGGCTTGGAGAGTTTTACTCTTTGTGTGTGGGCACAGGTGCACATGTGTGTGAGGCACTTCTCTCTAAGGCATGGTCAGGGCTGGGTCCCACCCTCCCTGTCACTCTCATGAACTCCATCTATCCACAACGTGCCTGGTGAGCTCTGGACCAAGGTTTGTCCATCTGTCCTCTCCTGTCCTCTTCTTTCCCTCGTCTTGCGCTGCACGCGTCCTCTGCAATAAGAGGTGCCCCCTATGCACCTTGGGCATAGAGGTCTCTGTAATGATACCCCCCAGTCTCCTCCTGCATCTGAAAATTACCCCACCTCCATTCTCTGTTGCATGCCACAGATTTGGAGCCAGTGTTGACTGGGCCCCTCCAGAGGTACCTCAAACTCATCTAATCATCTCTACACTACAAACTGGCCCCTTTCCTGTTCTCATTAACACTGAATGTCACTGCCTTCCTCGGTGTGGTGCTACAGCCAGGAGCCCTGCATCGTCTCTGACTACTCCTATTGAGCCACCCACGGCCCATCTGTTCCCCCTCCCTGCCAACTCTTTCTCTGAGGGGCTGCTAAAGGCCCCCACTCTCTCAGTCTCTGCTGCGGCATCGTGTGAAGATGAAAGGATAATTGTCTTCCTTTGTCCATCCATTCATCCATTCATCCATCCATCCATCCATCCATCCATCCATCCATCCATTCATCCACCCATACATACATCTACCCACCCATCCATACATGCCTCTATCCATCCACCCATTTCTCCATCCATCTATTCATTCATCCATTCATTCAGCCATCCACCCATTCACCCACCTATCCATCCACCCATCCATATATATGTCCACCCACCCATTCATCCACCTACTCTCTCATCCATCCATCCATCCACCCATCCCTCCCTCCCTCCCACCACCTGACATACATTGAGCACCTGAGTGCTCTGTTGAAGACAAAGGCTCCAAAACCCCAGGTTGTGTTCTATGGAGTCCAGGGGGAAAGAGGACCAGTTACCACCCATGGGAAAGTGGGGTGATAGGGACTTTGGAAGTCTCCAAGAATCACCGTGTGTGTGCTCCTGCATGTGCATATGTGCACGTGTGTGCTCTGTCTTGGCCACTTCCTCAGATCCTTCTCTTTCCTCCTGATCTCTACTATCTGTGCTCCCCAGGGTTGTGTCCTCACCCCTCTGCCCTTCTCCTTCCATGGGCTTCTGGGCCACATTATCCACCCCAGGTCTTCAGAGGTCCCCGCACACAAGCTCCTCTGCATTTCTGTGCTCATCTCCCCTGTTCCAGACCTGTCTACTCACTGTCCTGTCCTCAGCCCCACTCAGTCATACTCCCAGCATCATAGACTCCCCAAGCTCCAACCAACCTCCCTCCTCTCCAGGCTTCATCTCATGCTCTCATCCTCCATCTCCAGAGACAGAAATCCAGGCTTCCCCTTCTCCTCACCTCCTTCCTTTAAACTTGTGCCGACTCTTCCTCCCAAATCTCCCATCTCCTCCTTTGCTCCTTACATCCCATGGCCAGCATGGTTGCCCTGGTGACAGCCATCCTCTTCCCTCCTGAGTCTGCCTTCCAGCACGAGAGTTGTGTTCTGGTGACCTGTTCCTGCCATGCTCCATCTTCTGTCTGTGTCCATCCGCAGAAACTCTGGGAAAGGAACCCTTGGCTTTACTTGCTTCCATTCCCAGTCCACGCATACCCCATCCTTGGCAAGGGACCCCAGCCACTTTGGGCCCACCATGGTTCTCAAAAGAGCTCTCCCTAGACCTCCTTCTTGCTAAAGCCCATGGTCCCTTTTGCTTCCTCATTTCTCCTGGCCCATTGGGGTCCTGATTGGGGTGCCCATCCTTGCTTGGGAGGCCACTCTCTCCTCCTTCAGAACACTGGGTGCTCCTGGCTTTTCTCCCACCCCTTGGGCAGTTTCTCTCCTCCATCCACCTCTCAGTACTGATGCTTCCCAGGGCTCAGTCCTCCACCCCTTCCTGCCCTGCCCATTCCCCAAGGACAGCTTCCTCCACCCCCAGGATATCTGTGGCCACCCATTGTCCTTCTTGGGCATAGAGCTCTCTCCTGAACTGGGACTTGCACATCCATGTACCTGAGCACAGGACTAGACACTTCCCTGCCCTTCCCACACTGCTCTTCTTTTCTCCAACCTCCTCACCTGCCCAGTTCCCCATCCTCAACACAAGTAGACCAAGTCTCAGGTACTTTCTTGACTCCTTCTGACCACATCCAGTTCCACCATAGGGCTGTGCCTCCAGCACACCACCATCCTATCTGGGTGTCAGCTCCCAGGGCCTCCCGGTGTCCCATCTCCAGCCTTGCCCCTTCCTGTCTACACTTGGAGAGGCTACCCAAGCCACCTTGCTAAATCTCCCACCTGGCAGCTCACCCTTCGCTGGCCTAACCCCAATAAGCCAGCTTCCCCACCTCCCCACCCTCCTGATAAACTTCAAGCTAATTGGTCTTGCTTCAAAGCTCTGGATCAGGCCACACCCTCACACTCTTGGTGACTTCTCCTTCTGCCCTGTCTCCAGACACAAGGAAGCTCTTGCAGTGCAGAAAGACAGCCTCTCCCCACCTCCTGGCCTTTGCTCAGTCTGCCCTTGGCAGAAACGCCTCTCACCTGGTCTGCCTGGCACACAGCAAGGCTTCTCTTGGCTCAGGCACTTCACCCTCCCTGATGAAGCCCCAGGGCCTCTCCCCTGAGAGCCCCCATAGCTTCACAGGATCACACCCCTGGGAACAGCCAGGCACATGTGTGTGTTTGGGGGGATCTTGCCCACCATACCATGGGCATCTTGAGAGCCTGCCTCTGAGTTCTCTCTGAGCGTCAGCACAGAGGAGGGCTGAGGAATGTCTGCAGCTGGAGGAACTTCAAGTTGAAAAAAAATTAAAATTTCAGGAAGGAAGGACTAAAGTCTCCTTTGAAACCTCATCCAAAATCCTGATTTTTTACTTATTTTACCACATATATCCTCAGTTATTGGATTGATGTGAATTATACCAGTAAGCTAGCTAGTTAGATAATTGATAGGAAGGAAAAAGGAAGGAAGGAAGGAAGGAAGGAAGGAAGGGATGGAAGGACAGGAAGGGAGGGAGGGAGGGAGGGAAAAGAGAAGAGGAAGAGGGGGAGGAAGGAGGATAACCTGTTCAAATATAAGTTGTGTATCCGTTGTTTGAACATAAATGAACTAGCACACTGTGCCATGTGATTAAAGGCAGAAAAAACATAAGACCAATTAAACAGTCTAAAAGTCTCCTTACACACAACTTAGGATGCATCTCAATAACATAGTATCAAGATGCACCATGGTAGAGCTGGCCTCCTGCTACACCGATGAGCGTCTTGGGTGTCCCTGCGCTTTTGGTGAGGTGGTAGCAGTTTCTGTGCATGCCTCTTTCCTGTCTCACTCTAGGTCCCCAGGTGTGTCATCAGGGGCTGCGTGTGCCCTGCTTATCTGTCTGCCTGTTCTCTGTCCTGCGTGTGCACACATCTGCCGTCTCTGCCTCTCTGAGTCTCTCAAATCCTTCCTTTTCCCATTGCTCCTGTCCACTATTTCCGTATTCCCTCAGATGTGGGGTTGTGTCACAATTGTGTCTGTGTGTCTCACTCACATCTGTGGGTTCCTCTTTACTTGGAGCTTTTTCTCATTCCGATTCTCATTTGCTTGGTGACTTCTTACCCCTATGCATCCACTTGCTCTCCCATCCATTCATCCACCCACTTCGGACACTGAGCGTCTTCCAGGAGCTGGACAGCTCCCATACGTGAGTCAGTGTGTTTGTCCCCTCCGTGTACTGCCCCTGTGTCTCTGCCTGTTTGTATCCCTGTCTCTCTGAGCTCCTTTCTCCCACCCCATCTTCATCCTCCCCAGCTGCACTTCCTTCGGCTCTCCAGAGGAACCTTATGGAATTTGCTCTGTCCACGCATCATTCCTGCTGTGTGTGTGTGCAGTGTGTACGTGTAAGTGGCTCATCTCTTTCTGAGGTATGGCTAGGGTTGGCTTCCACCCTCTCTATCACTCTCATGGACATTTCATCTGCCTGCCTGTCCATCCAGCCATCTGTAGCATGCTCAGTTAACTCTGGGGGAGGGTCTGTCTGTCTGGTCTCTCTTCCTTTCCTTCTCTTTCTCTCACTCCTCACACACTCCCCAGATGAGCTGATCCCCTGCCCTCTGCTGACATCTCGCCAACTGCTCCTGCAACCAAGACTCCCGACTATGTTCTCTTCTTCTCAGGCCACTAGATTCCTCCACAGGAGAATCCAACCCATTGCATCATCTTCACACCCTGAGATGTGTTTCTCTTCTGGTTCGCATTAGCACAGCGCCCGCTGCCTGCCTCGGGCTGCAGTGAGAGACTGGGCCATCTCTGACTCCTTCTGCTGCCCATGGCCCATCTGTCCCACTTCCTGCCAAGTCTCTTTCCAAGGGACCACTCTGAGACCCTTCTAACCCCAGTCCCTTCAGCCTCTCTCTCTGGTCAGGCCTCAGCATCTTGTGCTTGGACAACTGATGAGGCTTCCTCCTTTGTTGTCCATCCTCTACTCCCACCCCCTCTTCATCCTCCATTAACCTCTGGAAGAATCATGAATTACCTTTGCTCAAATCCTCCCATAGCTTCCATGTCACTCACAGTAAAAGCTAATATTCTCACCGTGGCCCACAGGCCTCACCCAGTCTATTTCCTGTTACCTCTCTCCTTCATTTCCCACTCCTTTTTCCGTTGTTAATGTTGTTCCAGCCACATGGGCCTCCTTGGTGTTCCTTGAGCAGACTGGACACCAGGACTGTCACCTATGGTTGTTCATGGCATGAGGGCATGTGGCAGAGGATGTCAGTGGAGGACAAAACCCAGCCCTTGTTCTGTTCTCCAAGCCATGAGCCCTGGTTTGGGGTTGCCTCTGCTTAGAAGAAAGATTGTCTATTTCTTTTAAATATATAGATAGAAAAACCCTTTAGCATTCTTGCTTACTTGTTTCATCATCTCTGTTATTTTGGGATCTGTTTGTATTTACTGATTTTTCTCCTAGTTATGAGCTACATTTTTTTGTTTCTTGGCCTGTCTAGGAATAGGATTTGACTGGATGCTGGACATTGTTAATGTTACACTGTTGATGGTCTGGAATTGCATTGTCTTCTGTTAAAAGAGTGGGATGCAGTTAAATCACTTGCTAATTACTTTGATGATTTTGAGGCTGTTTTTATTTTGAGATGGAGTCTTGCTCTGTCGCCCAGGCTGGAATGCAGTGGTGCAATCTCAGCTCACTGCAAGCTCTGCCTCCCGGGTTCACGCCATTCTCCTGCCTCAGCCTCCCGATTAGCTGGGACTACAGGTGCCCGCCACCATGCCTGGCTAATTTTTTGTATTTTTTTTAGTAGAGACGGGGTTTCCATCTCCTGACCTCGTGATCCGCCCGCCTCAGCCTCCCAGAGTGCTGGGATTATAGGCGTGAGCCACTGTGCCCGGCCAAGGCTTATTTTTAAGCTCTTTTAGAGTGGGTCCACAGTAGCCGTTAAAACTGTTACTCATGGGATAGTTCCTAACCTGTGTGAATTCTGGGAATTGTTCAAATTAAAATGCTTCAGTCTTTCTTTGCCTGGCCTCAGGGAGTTTCACCCTACACCCGTGAAGCCTTGCACATGGCAGTAAATGCTTCAGTCTTTCTTTGCCTGGCCTCAGGGAGTTTCACCCTACACCCGTGAAGCCTTGCACATGGCAGCGATTCAAGAGGACACATGTAGATTTCTGGAGCTGTTTTTCTTCCTTCAGTCAGGTACTCTGCCCTCAACTTATAGCCACCTAAGCCTACCTGAACTTTGTTCTTTGTCTCAAAGATCAACTCATCAATACTGCTGGACTCTATTTGAATTTCCCCTCCCTATACCTAAGATGCCTCCAGGCAGAAAGCTGGGTGAACTGTAGAGCTAACCTGATTTACTTACCTCTCTTCAGGGATCACTGTCTTATGCTACTGCCTGTTGTTCAATGTCTGTAAACAATTGTTTCCAGTGTTTTGTCTAGTTTATGGCAGGAGGGTGACTCCAGTCCTTATTACCTCTTCAAGGCTGGAAGTGCAAGTCCAGGCTGGTGTTTTGTTTTGTTTTTTCTAATTTTCATAAAACTCTTTATTGGTTAGTGGAGACACTGGGAGTCATGACCCCACCTTAGAGCTTTGGAACTTGGTTCCCTCTACCAAGAACGCTTCCCCCATATATCCACGTAGACAACTTGCTCACTTCACAAGTGCTCACATGTTACTCTCTCAGTGAACCCTTCCCTAACCACCTGCTATGGACTAAATGTTTGTGTTTTCCCAAAATTCAGGTGTTGAAGCCTTAATGCCCAGTGTAGTAGTATTTGGAGGTGGGCCTTTGGGAAGTGATTAGGTTTTGATGAGGTCATGAGGGTTAAGCCTCCATAATGGGATTAGTTCCCTTACAAGAAGAGGAAGAGAGGAGCAGATCCCTCTCTCTGTGTCATGTGAGGATACAGCAAGAAAGCATTCATCTGCAAACTAGGAAAAGGGCCCTCACCAGACACCAAATACGCTGGCACCTTGATCTTGGACTTCCCAGTCTCCAGAATGATGAGAAATAAATATTGCTTAAACCATCCAGTAGATGGTATTTTGTTATAGCAGCCTGAGAACTTAGAACTGCAACTGCCTCAACTTGTAATGCCCCATTACCTTGTGTGTTTCTCTCTACGTATATATTTACTGCCTATAAAATTAATTGCCTGTCTTCGTCCCCTAACCTCCTTCTGCTCTTTACCTGTCTTTTTCCATTAACGTGGAAGCTTGATGAGGGCAGGGAATTTTGTCTGTTTATTCACTGCTGCATCCCCAGTGCAAGTGGGGATAGGCCGGCTTGACTGTGGGGATTTAAGTTGAGCAGCATTTCTGTAGGTGCTCAACACATCCTGGAGCAACTGCTGGTGCTGGCTGAGGTTAGGATGCGGAAGGGGTAGAAAGGCCTGTCCAGGGCCTAAGCAGCTCACCATTCATTCACACTTGTGCTCAGAATCTCATTCTCTACCTATACCTACCACCTCTGACACAAGGCAATGTCTGGCCTCCTTGCCCCAGCACAGGCTTCTTCCTCTGCCCAGAGTGCAACTCCCTGACTCAGCTGTGTGGCACAGACACCTAGTTTCAGAGTCTCCACCTCTATGCAGTGTTCTGTGAATCTCGTGACTTCCAATCCCTTCTTCACTTTGGGACCAAGAAAATTCTTTCTAGATGACTTATTCTATTCAGGCTTCTATAACAAATTACCATAGACTGGGTGGTTTACAAGCAACAAATAGTTATTTCTGAAAGTTCTGGAGGCTGGGAAGTCCAAGGTCACAGCACCAGCAGATCTGGTGTCTGATGAAGGCTCCCTGGTCCTAGACAGTGACTTTCAGCTGTGTCCTTACATGGTGCAAGGGATGAGGAGTCTCTCTCAGGCTGCTTTTGAAGAAAATCATTCATTTTTCTTTCCAACTTTTATTTTACGTTCATGGGGTACATGTGCAGATTTGGCACATAGGGAAATTGCATGTCTCGAGGCATTAGTGTGCAAATCATTTTATTACCCAGGTAATAAGCATAGTACCTGATAGGTAGTTTTTCCATTATCACCTTCTTCCCACCCTCCACCCTCAAGTAGGCCTCTACGTTATTGCTCCCTTCTTTGTGTCCATGTGTACTAAATGTTTAGCTCCCACTTATAAGTGAGAACATGCAGTATTTGGTTTTCTGTTCATGCATTAATTCACTTAGGATAATGGCCTCCAGCCCCATGTATGTTGCTGCAAAGGACATGATATTGTTCTTTTTTATGGCTGCATAGTATTCTATGGTGTATATTTACCACATTTTTCTTTATCTAGTCCACTGTTGATGGGCATTGAGGTTGATTCCAGCTCTTTGGTATTGTGAATAGTGCTATGATGAACATACATGTGCATGTGTCTTTATGGTAGACTGATTTTATTCCTTTGGGTATATACCCAGTAATGGGATTGTTAGGTCAGATGTTAGTTCTATTTTAAGTTCTTTGAGAAATCTCCAAACTGCTTTCCACAGTGGCTGAACTAGTTTACATTCTCACCAGCAGTGTAGAAGCCTTCACTTTTCTCGGCAACCTCACGAGCATCTGTTATTTTTTGACTTTTTAATAATAGCCATTCTGCCCAGTGTGAGATGGTATCTAGCTATGGTTTGATTTCCATTTCACTAATGATCAGTGATGTGGAACATTTTTTCATATGCTTGTTGGCCACATGTATGTCTTTTTTTTTTGAGACGGAGCCTCGCTCTGCCGCCCAGGCTGGAGTGCAGTGGCCGGATCTCAGCTCACTGCAAGCTCCACCTCCTGGGTTTACACCATTCTCCTGCCTCAGCCTCCCGAGTAGCTGGGACTACAGGCGCCCGCCACCTCGCCCGGCTAGTTTTTTGTATTTTTTTAGTAGAGACGGGGTTTCACCATGTTAGCCAGGATGGTCTCGATCTCCTGACCTCGTGATCCGCCCGTCTCGGCCTCCCAAAGTGCTGGGATTACAGGCTTGAGCCACCGCGCCCGGCCGTATGTCTTCTTTTAAGAAGTACCTGTTCATATCCTTTGCCCATTTTTTAATGGAGTTGTTTGTTTTTTCCTCAGGCCCCTTTTACAAGGGCACTAATCCCATTCATAAGAGTAGAGTCCTCATGACTTAATCATCCCCCAAAGGCTCTACCTCCTAATACCATCACCTGGGGATTAGGATTTCAACGTATGAACTTTATGGGGGGACATAAACATTCAGACCATAGCACTAATCCCAGAACTTTTTATGTCATTTCCTTTCTCTAACACCTTCCACTGCACCCCATTGCCCCTGCGAGAAAATTCAAATTCCTTAACTTAGTGTATCGTCTTTTACAACATAACAAAAATTATCCCCATGCCCTTAACTTAGTGTATCATCTTTTACAACGTAACAAAAATTATCCCCATGCCCTTAACTTAGTGTATCATCTTTTACAACGTAACAAAAAATTACCCCCATGCAATCAGCTTAACATGACAAATACCATTTTCTCACAGCTTCTGAGGTCAAAATTCTTCGAGCAGCCTGGTTGAGTGTTTCTGGCTCAGGTTTTCTCATGAGGTGTAGTCAGGCTGACAGCTGGGGCTGCTGCATCCTGAAGGCTTCAACTGGGGCTAAGAATCTGCTTCCAAGATGGCTCCCTCCCAGGGCTGTTGGCAGGAGGCCTCATTTCCTTACCACATGGGCTTTCCACAGGGTTGCCTGAGTGTTCTTACATGGCAGCTGGATTCCCCCAGAGAGAATGATGACAAAGAAAGGTAGGGAGGGGAAGGGGATGGGGAGGGAGAGGGGACACTGGGGAGCCACAGTGACTTTTATGACCTAGTTTCTGAGGCTGTACATCATCACATCCACTTTATTTTATTCACTAGTGACTCACTAAGTCCAACCTACACTCAGGGGAAAGGAATTAAGCTCTACCTCTTAAACGGAAGAGTATCAAAGAATTTGTGGACATACCTAGCTACTCGGGAGGCCGAGGTAGGAGAATGGCTTGAACCCGGGAGGTGGAGGCTGCAGTGAACTGAGATTGTGCCACTGCACTCCAGCCTGGGCAAAAGAGTGAGACTCTGTCTCAAAAAGAAAAAAGAAAAAAAATTTGTGGACATATCTTAAAAGCACTATAGTCTTCCCTCTGACCACAAATTATTTATATTCTTCTAACATGCAAAATACAGTCCACCCTCTGAAGGACCCTGAAGTCTCATGCTGGTACAGTATGAGCTTGAACTCAAGACTTTTGTCATCTAAACCATATGCAGGTGTGGGTGAGGCTCCTTGGAAGTGGTTCCCTAAGCATATCCCTGCCAGTACAGTCCCTCTCAGTGAGTAAACCTGTGAATCCCAAGAGGTGAGTTACCTACCTACCCCTCAACCCCACTCTGCACCCAATATACAATGGTGGAATAGGTATAGGATAATCATTCAGAAAGGGGGGAAATGGGAAACACAAAGAAGACAGTGGTCCATAGTAATTCTGAAATCTAGCTAGGGAAATCTCTCACCACTCCTTGCCTCAGGCAACCAATAAGCTGCTTTCCATCAATGTAGATCAGATTTACATTTTCCTGAGTTGCACATAGTGGAATCATGCAGGAAGTACCTTTTTGCTTCTGGCTTATTTTATTCAGCATGATGGTTTTTTTTTGTTTGTTTGTTTGTTTGTTTGTTTGTTTTTTTGAAGAGCGAGCTCTCGCTGTGTCGCCCAGGCTGGAGTGCAGTGGCGCGATCTCGGCTCACTGCCAAGCTCCGCCTCCCGGGTTCCTGCCATTCTCCCGCCTCAGCCTCCGAGTAGCTGGGACTACAGGCGCCCGCCACCACGCCCGGCTAGTTTTTTGTATTTTAGTAGAGACGGGGTTTCACCGTGTTAGCCAGGAGGGTCTCGATCTCCTGACCTCGTGATCCACCCACCTCCACCTCCCAAAGTGCTGGGATTACAGGCTTGAGCCACCGCGCCCGGCCTCAGCATAATGTTTTGGAGATTAATCCATGTATCAGTAGTTTGCTCCTTTCATTCCTGAGTAGTATTTCATTATATAACTATATATATATTTATTGACCTTTTTGCATGCTGATGAACATTTATTTTTTGCCCAGTTTATTTTTATTTTTATTTGTTTTTGAGATGGAGTCTCATTCTGTTACCCAGACTGGAGTGCAGTGGTGCGACCTCGGCTCACTGCAATCTCTGCCTCCCGGGTTTAAGCGATTCTCCTGCCTCAGCCTCCTGAGTTGCTGGGACTGCAGGTGCCCGCCACCACACCCAGCTAATTTTCACGTTTTCAGTAGAGATGGGGTTTCACCATGTTGGCCAGGCTGGTCTCAAATTCCTAACCTCACATGATTCGCCCACCTTGGCCTCCCAAAGTGCTGGGATTACAGGCGTGAGCCACTGCACCCAGCCAAACATTTTTTTTTCTTTTTCCCAGTTTTAGGCTATTATGAATAAAGCTGCTATGCTGTTTGAGGGCTGGTCTTTGTGTGGACATATGTTTTCATTTCTCTTAGGTAAGCATATAGAAGAGGAATTGCTGGGTTGAATGGCTGGTGCGTGTTTAACTTTATAAGAAATTGCCAAAATGTTTCCCAAAGTAATTGCACCATTATGAACTCCCACCAGCAATGTATGAGAGTTGCAGGTGCTCCATATTCATGCTAAGATGTGATGTGGTCAGTCTGTTATTTGAGCCATTCTAGTGAGTGTGCAGCGGCATCTCATTGTGGCTTTGATTTGCATCTTCTGAATAATAATGTTGAGAATCTTTTCATGTGCTTATCTGTCACTCATATATCTTCTTTGGTGAAGTATCTGTTCAGATTCTTGCTAATTAAAAAAATTCAGTTTGAGCATCTTGTGATTATTGAGTTGTAAGCATTCTTGTTTTGTTTTGTTTTTGAGACAGGGTCTCTCTCTGTCACCAAGGCTGGAGTGGAATGGTGTGCTCTCGGCCTCCACTTCCCCGGTCAAGGTGATCCTTGACTTCAACCTCTGCAGTCGGCTCAGGGGATCCTCCTACCTCAACCTCCTGTGTAGCTGGGACTACAGATGTGTGCCACCACATCTGGCTCATTTTTGTATTTTTTTGTAGAGATGGGTTTTGCCATCTCTACAAAAAAGTTGGGTTTCCACCCACCTTGGCCTTTCACAGTGCTGGAATTACAGGCATGAGCCATTGTACCTGGCCAGAACGTTCTTTATAAATTCTGGATATGATGTGAGATAAGAATTAAGCCTTGTTATTTTTCCATGTGGTTTTTCAATTGTTCCAGCAGCATTTGAGGAAAATTATCCTTTCCTTGTTGAATCGCTTTGGCACCCTTGTCAAAAGTCAATTAATTGACTGTGTATGTGTGGTTTTACATCTGGACTGTCTATTAGGTTCCATTTAACTGCAGGCAATACCACTTTATCTAGATTACTGTCGATTTATAGTAAGTCCTGAAATTAGGTAGTATAAGACCTCCTAATGCGTTCTTCTTTGTCAAGATTGTTTTGGTTATTCTAGGTCCTTTGCATTTCTTTTTTTTTTTTTTTTTTTTTTTTTTTTTTTTTTTTTTCGTGAAGTGGGGACGGAATCTGGCTCTCATTGCCCAGGCTGGAGTGCAATGGCATGATCTCAGCTCACTGCAACCTCTGCCTCCTGGGTTCAAGCGATTCTCCTGCCTCAGCCTCCAGAGTAGCTGGGATTACAGGCGCCCGCCAACATGCCTGGCTAATTGTTGTATTTTTATTGGAGACGGGGTTTCACCATGTTGGCCAGGCTGGTCTTGAACTCCTGACCTCAGGTGATCCGCCCGCCTCCGCCTCCCAAAGTGCTGGGGTTACAGGTGTGAGCCACCTCGCCCGGCTGGTTTTTTGCATTTCTATATCAGTTTTACAATCAGTTTATCAGTTTCTACCAAAAGTCTGCTAGGATTTTGATTGCAATTGCATTGAATATATAGATTAATTTGGGGAGAATTGATATCTGAATACTGTGTGACCCCAGGTCAGTTACGTGCCTCCTCTGAACCGCAGCTCCCTCCTGGTCCCTCCCTGTGAGCAGGCAAAGCTGAGCCGAACACAGTTCTGGGCACACAAGGGAACAGGCTCCCTGTGTGTTTCAGTGGTGAGGACAGGGGCTGCCATAATGTTCTTCACAGTGTGTGCCAGCAGCAGGTAGCAAGACCATGGGGGCTGCCCCAAGCAGGGAGTCCATGGCCCTGGACTGGGTCCTGTGTCCCCACTCACTTGTTGCAACACTCCAGGCATGTGGCCTCCTCTCCCCGAGCCTCAGTTTCCTCATCTGTAAATCGGAGGCAGTGGGGGTTGCCAGGCAGATTCAATGAGATGGCGGAAGAGCAGGAGCTTAGAAACCCGCCTGTTTTCTCCATTCACCCCCGGCTGCCAAGTGCCGCAGGCACAAATCACATCACCATGCCGCTTGGCGCCAGCACAGATTAATTTTCTCCAACCTTGGCTGGGTCTTAAGTGCAGCTCAGCAACCCCTCGACTGGTCTCCAAACTCCTTTCCATTCCCGCAGCAGTTGTTCCGCCCGGGCCCCCATCCCCCCTTGTTCCCCTGGGCCCTACAGACAACCCCAGCTCCTGCTCAATGGAGAAAACAGAGGCGTTTGTGGAGGCACCGGCCGCTGCCACTCCTCCTCTTCATGCCTCTGCAGCGATCTGCCTGCACCTTCCTGTGTCCAAGGCCAGTTGTCCTTTGCCTGTCTCCTCCCGGGCCTTACATCTGTCTTTTCCTTTCTCCAATTTCTCCCTCTCTGCTGGCTCTTTTCTCTCCACTCGTAAATTCTCAAAAGCTCCCATCCATGCCTCTGCCTTCACCAAAGCCCCCGTCCTTCCTGGGCACCCCTCCCTGCGTCTCCCCTTCTTGTCATAATCCTCACTACCCCCATGTTTTTTTCCCGGGATGCCACAAGGCTCCCACGGGCTCACCTGCCCGCCTGCCCTCTTCGGGAATTTCAACATCAGAGTCAAGTGGGACAACTGCTGGGGGCCTGGGCATGATGGAACACTGCCCCCCTGCCTGGGAGGATCTGGGACCCCACGAAGTTCACCCAGGACATGGGGATGAAGTTACCCATTGAGGGCTTCATGTGTTCACCTCGGCAGCTCAGCCCAACACTGAGGGATGGCTTAAATCTGAGCCTTCCACCAGGCCTGGATCTCATCAACATGGGGCCTCCCAGCCCGTTTCTTCCTTCTTAATATACCCTGTCTTTTTCCTCCACCCCTCTACCAACAGCCCCCCTCCTTCTCAGGCCTGGCTGCCCCTTCTGGGCTGCTCCAGACCTGTGGGCAATCGAAACCTCCCCGGCCAATGTCATCAGGGTCTTCCATGAGGGCACAGCCAGTGGTGTTAGCTTGGCAGCATCTGAGACCATCAACCACCTCTTCTTCCTCAAACATGTGACCCCTGGGTTTCTCCAGCATCCACTTCTTTCCTGGTTTTCTTGCCCACTCTCTGGCCACTTTGTCGCCTCCTCACCCTTTATAGTTCCTCTTCCCTGGCTTGCTAAGCCTCTAAGACTTCCTTCTTTCTCCTCTTCCTTTTCTTTTTTCTTTTTGAGAGACAGGGTCTTGTCTGTCACTTGGGTTGGAGTGCAGTGGCACGATCATGGCTCACTACAGCCTGAAGCTCCTGGGCTCAAGCGATCCTCCAGCCTCACTCTCTCAGAGTGCTGGGATTACAGGTGTGAGCCACTATCCACCTCCTTCCTTCTCTTCTGTCCTCTCTCAATACCCTCTTCCGGGGCCATCATCTCTCTGACTGCTGTTCTGGCCTCCTTACACTCTTCCTCGTGCTGGATCCTTGGCTAACACTGCTGATGATATATCATCACCTCGAAGTCATCAGGCCCCCAACCAAATGCTATTTTTGATGTTTATGGTAAATGCAAGATGAAAGAGGTGAACTAAGTGAATAACTGTTGAAAATATGAAGAAGCCGGAACTTGATGGTTTTGAAAAGTCTTAGCCTCTTTGCTAAAATTAAGAGATGCTTTTTGAGCAAAGATTCAAAGATTCAAACTCTTTCTTTCCTCGGAACCAGTCCTCCTTCCTGAGTGTCCCATCTCCCTGGCATCTGCCATGCCTTCAGCGCTTCATTCATTCAGTGATTTCAGCAACAAGTATTTACTGGGCACCTACCAGGCTCCAGACCCTGTTCTAGGTGCTACGATGCTACGTTTGCAGTGGGCTGTGTTGAGGCTCTGCTAGATCCCTTCAGACACTGCTTAGCAGTGTTTTATGCCCCTGAACTCTATCTTTGGTATGTTAGTTTCCCACGACTAGCACTTGCAAGTTGTTTTCTGATCTAAGTTTCCAGGAGCTTCTTTTCCCACAGGTTTCGAGAACTGGAAGTACGTGGGTATTTATGTTTTACTTCCCAACCCCACAATGCACCCCAAATCCTATAGCCAATGCTTGCCTTGGTGCAAGAGTCTGAAAGCCCAGCTTCCTTGCCTCCAGGAGGGACAGCTTGCGAGTGTGACTTACCCAGTGGAGCTCCCCTGTGGGGTGAGGGTGAGGCAGCCGCCTGCGGGACCCGGTCTGAGGTCACAGCCTGGCTGGGCCTCCTCTCCCTTCCTGTCCTGCTTCCCCATTCCCTGTCCAGCTTGTCTTGAGACTGGTTCCTGAATAAATCACTTGCTCCTAAATTCTTGTCCCAGGGTCTGCTTCTGGGGACTCCAGCCCAAGTCAGTGGTGAACACGACAGCCAACGAGTTACCAGCTCTTCCCTAACGCCCTCCGAAACCTCATTCAGACTCTTGCACCCTGCCCCTCACAGCCATCCTCTTGAGGTGGGCCTTGTCATCCCATTGAATGCACCAAGCTCCTCCCAGACCCCAGAGGACAGGCTCATCCACTCTGGTCTAGTTTTCCCTCCAGCCTGCTCTCAACTACACATCTGATTATGCTGTTCCTCCACTCGAAACCCTCCCAGCCAACTCAACAAAAATATGAGAAAAAGATTTGAACCCCTACATACCCACTTAGAATAGCTAAAATTAAAAAGCCAAACCAAACCACAAAACCTAACAATATGTGCAGTACTGGTGGGGATGAAGGGTAACTGGAACTCTCATAGATTGCTGGTGGAAATGCAAAATGGTAAGCCTTTAAAAGTGGTTTGACAGTTTCTTATAAAGTTAAACATATGTTTTATCACAGGACACAGGAACCCCACTCTTGGGTATTTCCCCCTAGAAATGACAACTCTTGCCCACTCAAATGCCTCTACATAGACGTTGGTTGTAATTTTACTCATAATTGCCCCATATGTGAAACAATCCAAGTATCTTTCAACTTGCAAAGACATTAAAACAAACAAACAAACAAAACAAATTGTGGCACAGCCTTATAACAGAAAGAATCTCAGAAATAAGGAGGGACAAATATTGAATCACACAACAACATGGGTGAATCTCAGACGCATTACGATAAGTGAAAGAAACTAGACCCAAAAGGCTACATACTGTATGGCTCCATTTATGACATTCTGGGAAAGGCAAAGTAGAGGGACAGGGGACAGATCAGTGGTCACCAGGGGCCGGTGGGGCATGAGGGAGTTTTGGAGTTGATGGAAATGTTTTATATCTTAATTGTGGTGGAAGGTACGCAATGATATGTATTTGTTAAAACTGTCTACTGAGAAGAGTGAGTGTCATTCTATGCAAATCATACCTCAATAAACCTGACTTTTTTTTTTAAAAACCCTTTCTGGCCAGGCACAGTGCCTCATGCCTGTAATCCCAGCACTTTGTGAAGCCGAGGCGGGAGAATTGCCTGAGGCCAGGAGTTTGAGACAAACCTGGGCAACATGGTGAAATCCTGTCTCTACCAAAAAAAAAAAAAGTACAAAAATTAGCTGGGCATGGCGGTGCACACTTGAAGTCATGGCAACTTGGGAGGCTGAAGTGGGAGGGATGCCTGAGCCCTGAGGGTCCAGGCTACAGTGAGCCACACACTGCACACCACCACGCTCCAACCTTGGCGACAGAGTGAGACCCTCTCTCTAAATAAATAAATAAAGGAAGAAGCCCTTTCTACTGAGTGCAAATTGGTACAACCACTGGTAAAACTGACAACATCTGTGAAAGCTGAACATACGCTTATCCCATAACCCACCAAACCCACTCCTAGGGATATACCAAAGAGACAGGAGCACAGAGGCCCCTCGAAGATGTACACCGAATGCTCCCAGCAGCTTTCTCTGTCATCGTGAAAAACTAGAAACAACCCAAATGTCATCAACGATAGATCCTAGAAGGACACAGGGATTAGGTTGCCCATGAGAGGTAGCTGGTTAAATAAGGTCCCGTTCAATGTAATGAATGTGACTGCCTGGTAATCCCTCTACCATACCCCATCTGCTCACGGCTGTATCCTTACTGGCTCAGTGTCCCCGGCCCTTCCTCTCAGAGCACTGACACATGCACAAATAGATCCCTTGGTGGTATATTCATAAGAAGGAATACTGCATAGCAATGAGAAAGAATAAACTACATTTACATACAGCAACCTGCGTGAATCTCACAGACAGGTTTCACGAAAGAAGTCAGACGTGAGGACACACACTGATTCCATTCATCTGAAGTTTAAGAACAAGCAAAACCACTCTTGGGTGATAGAAGTCAGAATAGTAATTACTTCCGTGGGGTTGGGTACTAACGGGTAAGGGGTACAACGGAAGCTTCTAGGGGATGGGATTATTTTATATTTGGGTGGTGATTACATGGGCGTGTGTGTAATTAAAAATTCACTGGGCCACACACTTAAGATTTGTGCACTATTATGTGTGTACTAGGTGTGTTAATATAAAATAATGAGATGTTGAGGTGGGAGAATTGTTTGTGGCCAGGAGTTTGAGACCAGTCTGGACAACATAGCGAGAACCCCCATCTCTCAAAAAATTTGTTTTAATTATCGGGGAGAAAGGTGCACACCTGCATTCCCAGCTACTTGAGAAGCTGAGGCAGAAGGATTGCTTGAGCCCAGGAGTTTGAGGCTGCAATGAGCTATGGTTGCACTGCTGCACTCCAGCCTGAGTGACAGAGCAAGATCTTGTCTCTGAAAATAATAATAATACAAAATACAAAACAAAATATATTCTGCATTTATCAGCCTTACTGATCATTGCAAGAGCCAAGGGTGAGAGAAGATGAGGAATACAAGATCCCAGCCAGGAGGTGAGATGAAACTAGGGCCTGCAGGGGCTGCTACCACCCATGGAAGGGGAGTGCTAAGCCCTAGAAGGACACAGGGTCAGGTTACCCATGAGAGGCAGCGGTTTAATTAGGTCCTGTCCAACCTGACACATGTGACTGTCCGACCATAATCCCTCTGTGACGCCCCATCTACTCCCTGCTGCATCCTTAATTGTTCAATGTCCTGGCCCCTTCCACTCACTAACCCTCACACATCTCATGCTTGATCAAAACTAGTTCTCGCTGGACTCTGCCTTCCTGCCTCCCCTTCCTGCCTGCCTCTCCTTCCTCCCTGCCTCTCTCCTTCCTCCCGACCTCTTGCCTTCCTTCCTTTTTCTTTCTTAAGTGGTTTCCCAACCAGTTGTGCCCCTCCCCTCTCCTCACCAGCTGCTCCCAGGAAGGTCCTCCAAAGCTTCCCATTGGCCAAGCCCAGGGGCTCCATGGCTTCCTCATCCCCCATCCAACCTCTCTGCTCACAGCCCCTGGTGACCCTGTCTACCTGCTGGAAACGCCCTCCTCCCTTGCTTCCCAGAGGGCCTTCTCCTGTTCCCCCAGGACCCCCTTGAGGACCTTCATCAATCTCCTTGATACCTTCTCCTGCTCCCCTAGGACCCCCTCATGGGTCTTCATCCTCCTTGGCGGGCTTGTCTTTCTGCATCCAGTACCTATGTCTGGCGAGGAACAGGACTCAGCCCCAGGCCTTTCTCCTTGGCATTTCCTCAGGTTCCTGGACTGTGTCCTTCCCAGCCTGGCATTCTAGGTTAGACATTGGTCTCTGAGCTGTAGCCCAGGCCACTGAAGCCCCCTGGCTAGCAACCATGGCTGGCACTTCTCAGCCCCCTCCCTACTTGGGGTACAAGCAGATGGCAAGGCCCTGGATGTATCTCTGCCTCAGTCCCCAGAGCAGCTGGCTCCAGAAATCCTGTTGGCCCTCCTGCTCAGTTGGCTCATGTCTGGAACCCATCCTGACCTTGTCATGTCTCCCACTGCGTTCTTGCTGGGCCTGCTCAGCCTCCTTGGTGCAGAGGACTCCACCTGCAGACTCACTCGGTTACTTTCCACACAGTGGCTTGAGGATCTTTAAGAAATGGAAGTCAGTTCTCAGACCCACAATGCCCCCCACCACAGTTGCAATAAACTCCAACCAGGAGCATGAGGGAGTTTTGGAGTTGATGGAAATGTTTTACATCTTAATTGTGGTGGAAGGTATGCAACGATATGTATTTGTTAAAACTGTCCACTGAGAAGAGTGAATGTCATTCAACGGAGGCGTGAAGTTTCTCCGTTTCCCACTCCATCTTCCTGCTCCCTGCCCCTTGCTCGCTGCTACAGCCACACCTGCCTTGTTGCCCTTCCTGGAACATACCAGGTCATGGACTTTGTGGGGACATGCAATTCAGCCCATTTACAGGGCCTTGCTTTACAGGATCCCCGTTAATGGGCTGAACTGCATGCCCCCACAATTCATGTGTTCAAGTCCTAACCTCCTGTACTCCAGATTGTGACCTTATTTGGAAATAGGGTTGTGCAGGCCAGGCGCGGTGGCTCTCGCCTGTAATCCCAGCACTTTGAGAGGCCAAAACGAGTGGATCACCTGAGGTCAGGAGTTCAAGACCAGCCTGGCCAACATGGTGAAACCTTGTCTCTACTAAAAATACAAAAATTAACTGGGCATGGTGAGACATGCTCGTAATCCCAGCTACTCTGGAGGCTGAGGCAGGAGAATCGCTTGAACCCGGGAGGCGGAGGTTGCAGTGGGCCGAGATCATGTCACTGCACTCCAGCCTGGGCGACAGAGCAAGACTAAATCTCAAAAAAGAAAAAAAAAAGAAATAGGGTTGTGCAGATGTAATTAGTTAAGATGATGATATGGTTTGGATCTGTGTCCCCACCTGATCTCATGTTGAATTGGAATCTCCAGTGTTGAAGGTGAGGCCTGGTGGGAGGTGATTGGATCGTGGGGTGTCAGGTGGTTTCTCATGAACAGTTTAGCACCATCCCCCTCAGTGCTGTTCTCACAAGTTCTCACGAGATCCGGTTGTTTAAAAGTGGGTAGGGCCACCCTACTCCCTTTTGATCCTGCTCTGGCCATATAAGACGAGCCTGATGGCCGGGCGCGGTGGCTCAAGCCTGTAATCCCAGCACTTTGGGAGGCTGAGATGGGCAGATCACGAGGTCAGGAGATCGAGACCATCCTGGCTAACATGGTGAAACCCTGTCTCTACTAAAAAATACAAAAAAACTAGCCGGGCGAAGTGGCGGGCGCCTGTAGTCCCAGCTACTCGGGAGGCTGAGGCAGGAGAATGGCGGGAACCCGGGAGGTGGAGCTTGCAGTGAGCTGAGATCCGGCCACTGCACTCCAGCCTGGGCGACAGAGCGAGACTCCGTCTCAAAAAAAAAAAAAAAAAAAAAAAGACGAGCCTGCTTCCCCTTCACACCTTCTGCTGTGATTGTAAGTTTCCTGAGGCCTCTGCCGAAGCAGAAGCTGCTGTTTCCTGTACAGCCTGCACAACTGTGAGCCAATTAAACCTCTTCTCTTTATAAATTACTCAGTCTTACGTATTTCTATATAGCAATGCAAGAACACCCTAATACAGATGAGGTCACAATGGAGTAGGGTGAGCCCCTAACCCATTATGACTGGTGTCTTTATAAGAAGGAGAGATTTGGACGCAGACACACACAGGGAGAATGCCATGTGAAGATGAAAATGGACGTGCCGGTCTACAAGACTGAGAATGCCGAAGGTTGCCAGCCAACCGCCAGAAGCTAAGAGAAGGCCTGCGACAGACTCTCCCTCACAGCCCCCAGAAGGAATTAGCCCTACCAACACCTTGATCTTGGGCTTCTTGCCTCCAGAACAGACATAATACCTTTCTGATGCTGAAGCCACCAGTTTGAAGCACTTATTCTCATAGCCCTAGCAAGTTAAGACAGTCCCTCTGACAGGCATGCCTCCCTCCCCCAGTCAGCACATGACTTAACTCCTTGTGTCATTGAGATCTCGGACAGAATGCTACCTTTCCCGAGAGGCCTTCCCTGAATATCCCGTCTAAATGGCTTGGTGCCTTCCCTCGCCCATTGCAAGCACAGGCTCAGGTCACCCTCCAGCCTGTTACCCTCATCCTGCATGTTCACCTTCAAACTCATGACCCTCTGAAGACAGAGTATGTAGTCATTTGCATACCTGGTTTTTTGTCTGTCTCCTCTGCTAGTTTAAGAGCTTCGTGTGGTCCAGGGCTTCTGGCATCTTCTGCTGTATCTCCCACGTCTGGCACAGGGACTCTCAGGTAAGATCTCTATTTGGATGCTTTTAGTCAACCAGCAAATATTTAGTGGGAATCTATGCTAGGGAACAAAACAGCCCCACTCCCTGAGGCAGGGCAGGGAGGGAAGTCAGTGTTTTGTGGAAAGTAGGAGAATGAATGGAGTAGTTGCTGGGGAATGTGGAGGGAAGCGTCTAGAGAGATGGGGAAGGACAAAGGCCCGTTTGTACCCGGTGATCTGGAGCTGCAGTTGAGCGAGGCATCTGCCGCACCTGGCGACTTCTTCCCTCTGATGCTCACATCTCTCGGGTGTCTCCCAGCCCAAGATGTCCTAAACCAAACCTGTCGTTTTCCATGGAGGACTCAGTTCACCTCCTGCAAGGGACACTACAAACACCCACCAGGTCTCCCGGGTGGGAACCTGGGCACAAGCATCCCATTTTTCTCCCTCCTGTACCCCACATCTGATGGGCCAGCTCATACTGTGCACTTCCAATCCCCCACTTCCAATCTTTCTCCTCCACCCTAATGCTAGCTCCCTGAAGCCCTCAAGGATTCATGACATCCAGGTGGCTGTGGTGGCCTCTGGGGAGGGAGGGGGACACTACCCCCATACATGTATTAATTTTTCAATTATAATATCGAAGTTCAGGCTGGGCATGGTGGCTCATGTCTGTAATCCCAGTGCTTTGGAGGCTAAGGTGGGAGGATCACTTGAGCTCAGAAGGTTGAAACCAGCCTGGGCAACATAGCAAGATCCTGTTTCTACAAAAATTTTTAAAAATTAGCATTAGCCTGGCATGGTGGCATACACCTTAGTCCCAGCTACTTGAGAGGCTGAGGAGGAAGGATCACTTGAGTTCAGGAGTTCGAGGCTACAGTGAGCTATGATTGCAACAATGCACTCCAGCCTGGGCAACAGAGTGAGACCCAGTCTCTTAAAAAAAAAAATTAAGTTTACATAAAGAGTGTGAGTGTCTGATAGCAGCTTCCTCCTTCTCAGGGGTCATAACCCTTCACAAGACTCATGAAGGCCACTCCCCAAAGCAGCAAGAGTTGGGGGTCCAGGTGCCGTGAAGGTGACAGGGATGGTGCAGGTGGGAGTAGCCTGCCCAGTCCCTTTCGTTGCACAGTGATGCTTTCTAAGGCCCACTTGAGAACTTTATCTGGCTTCCCAAGGATGCACCTCTCAAGGCTCAGACAGACCCCAGGGCCCATTCCCACCCCTTCAACCTGCCAAAGACTCTCTTGGGGGTGCCCACTGACCCCTTGAGCCCCCTTGCTCTGGTTTCATGACTGTGATGTGTACCAGACAACAGGGCTCTGAGTGGCTGCCGGGGCATCCGCTACAGATAGGGAAGGTGGCCTAAGGATCCCGAGAGTCCACCGTGGTCAGGGCCCAAATTCCTGGAAGAAGGGAGTGGTGGCTCTGTGCATGCTCCCCGCAAACCACCTGCCCACTATTTCTACAGCCAGAGAGACTGAGGCACAGAGAGGGGTGGCCATCTGCCTGGAGTCATGGGATGAGGCAGGGGTCACTCTGTCCCCCAAAGCCTTTCCCCTGAAAGTGGTCCTTGCCCTGAGCCCATTCCGTAACCCCGTGGGCTTCCTCTTAGTCCAGCACCTGCCTCCAGAACTGGGGGCTTTTGAGGCAAGGGAGGGCAAACTTGCCCTGAGAATCCTAGTCCTACTGCGTGCAGCCTTTATTTCCTGACCCCACAGGAACCCCAGGAGTCAGAAGCCCTCCCTGTCAACAGCCTCTTCTCCCCTACCCCACACCCACCTTCCCCCAAACCCAGCCTCTGCTTACTATGTCTTCTTCGACACCCCAGTTGGTTTCCATCTTTTTTTTTTTAAAGATTGAACTGCATTTTGGACATTTGCATTTCATGTCAGAAAATGTGAATTCAGCAACCACCAGGACAAATGCCAGTTGCCAGGTGCTGAGGGTGAAGGCGAAGGCCGGTGTCTCCAGCTGTGGGGCAGAACAAAGTCCCTGTGATGCCAGCTGCCACCAGGACCCAGGGACAGGTGAGAGGGCCCCAGAAGAATGCCGAGCTCACGTTACTTGGCAGAAAGAAAATGATTCAATTTTGTTCTATTCACCGAAACACATGTTCTTGTCCAAAGCTAATTTCCTGCTGCCCCCAGCTTGATTGTCTCTGTTTCGTCGCTTACTCTGAACACCGTCTTTCTCTTAAGAACCTTGGGCTTCTGAACTGATTTTCTATTTCCAGAATTCCACATTGTGATTTTCATTTTTCTGTCTCTGGAAGGATGTGCCAGTTGCCTTTACAAAGGGGGCCTGAGGGGTTGGAGGAGACAGACAGGTGGGAGACTTCTCTGGCCAGCCTTTTGTGGATTTTGAATTTTCAACCATATAAATGTAGTTTCCAATTTAATGAAAACATTAAAATTTAAAATTGTTTCCATTTAAAAATAATACCTTTCAGGACCCTGCTCCCCTGTCTCTCCCCTTTGTCCCTCCCTCCCTCATAGCTAGAGCCTTAACTGCCTCCCTTTTTATGGCTCCTGTCTTCACCCGAGGCTGCTCTGACAAGGACCAAAGCCTCCCCAGGGCCAAGTCACCTCCTCTGACCTTTCTGGACACAGCCCATGGCCAGCCAGTTCACCTTCTGGAAACTCTCCTCCTTGGGTTCCAGTGTGTCTCCTCCTCATGTCTGTCCTCTGGCCTTCCCTTTTCAATCTCCCCGGGGGTCCCCTAAATGCTGGCATGGTCTGGGCCTCTGCCTGGACTCTCTCCCACAGGATCACCCATCCCTGATGCTTCGACACCCTCCTGGACCCAGTCACCTCCAGTGTACACTCCACACCAAATCAGGTCCTTCCCTGCTTGGATCCACTCTTACCCCTCCATCCCTGCCGAGCTCCAGATCCCAGATCCACCTGCCTCCTTGACACACCATTTGTTTCCTTCAGGGACCTCATGCCAACACGTCTGGATGGGCTGGCTTCAAGTCTGAACTCTGCCACCTCCTTACTGTGGGCAAGTTTCTCAACCTGTTTGTGTCTCTGTTTCCTTGTGCGTAAATGATGATAGATGAGGTAGTATCTACCTTATGGGATAGTTGTAAGTATAATGAATTAACATTAAGTAACACTCCTAGAACAGTGTCTGGCACATCGTAAATACTAAAATGCATTTGTTGGATAAGAATGTCCCAAATGGAACTCCTGATTTTCCTCTTGCACACCTGATCCTCTTGCAGCTTCCCTTCCTGCTGCCATTAAACCCATTCTGAATGCCAGAAACCCAGGGGTCTTGCTTGACACTGCCCTCCTCTTCCTCCTCCTCCCCCTGCTTCCCCAGGGTGCACCCCATCCCCAACTCTGGCCCACTTTACTTCCTAAATCTCTCTCTGCCTCCACCCTCTCCCTGGCCCATGGTCCCCTGAAATTGCTCTTGTTAAGCTCATCAATGTTCCACTAATTGCCAAATCAAAAGAAATTTTCAGCCTTCATCAGTTTGGATTTTCTGCTACATTTGGTCCTGCTGATCTTGCTCTCCTAGAAACGCTTCACTAGCCCAGTTTCCATGACAACCTGCTCTCCAGCTCTGCTCACGTGGCCACGTGGCACTGACATTTCTTTCTCTCCGTTGCTTTTGTAGGTGCCCCAGGCTCTGCCAGCCCCTGAAATGATGGGGTGGAGGTCCTTAGATTCCAACAGGACTCTCCCTACCTCTCAGTCTCTCCAAGACATGGCAACCCCAATTCTGCATCTCTGGTTGAGATGTCCTCCTGAAAACCAGACTGCTGGACCTGACTTCCTGCTGGCCATGACTCCCCACTGGCCATCTCCCCCAGGTGTCCGCAGGCCCCACAAAGTCAACTTTGAATTGTGGCCATTACCCCTCCCTGACCCACTTGCTTCTCCAAGTCCCAGTGAGATCGTCATAACACAAATATCTGCACGTGGCTCTTGCCTGCTCAAAACCCTTCCATGGCATCCTATTGCCTACAAGATTAAGTTCAAGATGTTGAACATCTTTTTGTATGTTAATTTGCCATCTGTTTATCGTCTTTGGGGAAGTGTTTGTTCAAATCTTTTGCTCATTTCTTATTGGGTTGTTTTTTTTTTTTAATCATTGAGTTTTGAGACTTCATTATAAATATTCTGGATACAAGTTTTTATCAGATATATGATTTGCAAATATTTTCTCCCAGTTTGTTGTTGGTCTCTTCATTCTCTCAGCAATTAAAAGAGCATACTTTAAAAAAAATTTGATGGAGTCCAGTTGATCAATTTAGTGCTTCATGAATCATGCTTTTATCGTTTCATTCTTTCATGGTGTTGTAGCTAAGAAATTTTTGCCTGACCCAAGGTTATGAAGGTTGTTCTCTTATATGTTTTATCCTAGAAGTTTTATCATTTTGGTTTTACCCTTTTTATTTTTTACTTTTTTATGCCTGAGTTAGAGTTGGGCTTTTGGTATTGCAAAGAAGGGAGACCCTGCTAATATTGTAATCTATCTGAAAGGTGAAGCTTAAAGGCCTTCAATGGCTCCTCGTTGCTCTTGGGATAAAAGTCCTAAACTCCCTAGCATGGCTCAAAGGGCCTGCATGAGCTTCCTGGCTTGATTCCTGACCCTTTTCCTTTCTGGCCCCTCATGGTACCCTGTGCTCTGGATGTACACACTGAATGACAACTCCTTGAGCTTAATGCCCAGGGCAGTTCTTTCTTGGAGCTTTAGGGCAGGCTGGATCAGACAGCCAGGCTGAAGCAAGACTCCATTCCCCCTCTCCTCTGGATATGAAGTTGTTTTTTATGTGAGACTACACGCAGGACCCCACTTGAGCATCTTCCATTTAGTTCTCTTTCTCCCATCAAAGATGACCTGTCCTGAGCCCTGTGCCCTTAGGTTCAGGGTCCCAGCACACTTCCTCCCAGTGTTTTTTCGGATGTTCTTTTCTGTTTTCCACAGCTGAGATTATATCCTACATACAGTTTGCACCCTGGCTTCTCAGTTGCTGCTCCACTGTTTATATTATAAGAATTTTCGAGTTTTTTATAAAAATACAATAAGTGGATGAATAATAGTCCAGTTGAGTGGATATAAAACAATTCGCTTCACATTTCCCCGATAGTTGGTTTTGGGGGTTGCTTCTATTTTTTATTAGAAACAAGGGCATATACTACATCTCTTTGTACATAAATCTTTGTTGATTTGAGATTATTTCCTTCTGATGGAGCACCATAAGTGTAATTACTGGGTCAAAGGCTGTAGTAATTTACATTCCCATCAGCAGTATTGTCTGTTTCATCACACCCTAGCCAGCATGGGGTATTCTCATTAAAATTTTTTCTTCACCCTGTGATGGGCAAAAAGTGTTATCTCACTGTTGTTTTAATTTACTTTTTAAAAAATAATTAGATATTGGAAAATGGGTTCAACCTATGAGCCATAAAAAATTAATCTTCTGTTAATTGAGTGTTCTATCCCTTCACATTTACCCAGCAGTGATTTGAATTTTTAAAACTCAATTTGTATGGATTCTTAAACTCCAAGGATATTAACCCTCTGCGTGACATCCTCGGAAGCTGTTTTCAATTTCCACACAGTTAAATCTCAAAATTTTAATCTATTTTCTTCTTATTTTCTTTGTGATTGCTTCCCTTGCTTTTAAGCTTAGAAGGCTCACCGAGAGTTTGGGGTGAATATTCACTTCTACTTTATTCAAGTGTGATTTTTAATTTAAATCTTTAATGCATCTGAACTTGATGCTGATGTATGACATGAAGTGAAGAATGAGTGGATTTGCTTTTCCAAACAGCTTAGTGATCATTCCAGCACCGTTTATTAACTAATCCCTTCTTTCTTCACTGCTTCATGGTGTCCCTTCTTAGCTCTGTGGAGTATGGTAATATTTTTCTGTTATACTGTGTGTGGGTTTAATATCCTCTACCCTCATTCTTCGCCCCACTGTCCAAGCTTCCTGGGTGCACAGTTTCTGGGATGCTGACATTAGATAGAGTCCCTGGCTTGGCTTTTGAGCTCCTCTGTGGGCTTTTGTGAATCTGTAGCACAAACCACGGTTGTCTACAGGGTAGGTCACAGTTTGTCCACAGGATAGTCTACAGGAATGAAAGTCATAGCTTTTCAGGGCAAGAGCTGGGGCTTGAGAAAGGAAACATTCTAGATTCTACAAAGCTTGGAGGATTTGGAGTTAAAGCCAAAGGAAGAGGCAAATAGTTTATGCATAGACAATAGATGGAAAAGACAATTCATGATGATGGTGGAGCCCGAGCCCCTTGAAGGGGGTAAGAGTTCAACCTGTGGGCAGAAGGAGAGAAATCCAAGGAGATTCAAGGGAGATTCAAGCAGAACATTAGTACTGGCTGGATCCCCCAGAAGAGGCTCATCTTCCAGCCCCTGAACTGAATCCTGAGGAGGAATATGATGGGGTCCCAGACAAGTCTGGGGGATTCCAGAGCAGAAGCCCTCCGTCTAACCTGGTGGTTACATGAAGGGGAGCAAAGGCAGTAGAATTCCCTGAGCAGTCTTGTGGAGCCAAGCTGGCCCCGGAGGGTGTCTGAGGTTGGGTGGGGCCGAGAGTGAGCTTGCCAACCCAGGGAAGCTAGGGTTTGCCGAACTCAGGGAGACAGAGGCTGTGGTTGCCAGGAAGTGAGGATGGGGCCAGAAGAGGCAAGATCCTGCCAGGCAGAGCAGAGCAGCCTATGTATCCTGTCTGTGACAATATGGCATTCATGCCCATCACACACAAGTCGCCTTTCCCCGAGTCCTGGGGCTTGGACCTGCATCCTGCCACTGTCATCTCATTGATGTGGTTTTGGGTTACATTTTGCTAGCCGGGAAGGCTGGTCAAACCTCCCACTCCAGACAGCCTTCTGGTGAATGCCTTCTCCTCATGACCCGCAAACTCCACTTTCGTCTTTCATAACTTTGACTTCTGATTGCGGACTAGATTCCCCCCAAAGTCAAGTTCTGGACATGAACCTAGTTGGAGCTCACCCGGGGATGTAGAGGGGCTGGGACACTGGAGTCCGAAGCAAGAGGTGCAGAGGCTGAGTCCACTGCCTGCCACGAGCACGCCCCGAGGCCTTCACAGCTAGTGCCCTGTGCTGAGTCTCATTTTGCTTCTTTGCTTCTCCGTGGAATCCCTGTCAGCCTCGTGGGGTTTGTGAGGACCATATAAAACTTACCTCTGACTCAACTGTGTAAATTGTGAAGTCCTGTGCCCACGCTGGGGTGGGTGATCCTGGTTCTCCCTCCTGAGCAGACCTCCTGTCCCATACCCCATCATCCCTGCATGACAAGGATGTCAACCACATAACCTCCTCCTCCAACTCTCCTAACCCCTCCTTCACTCTGCCCGTGCAAAATTTAGCAAATACACAGGATTTGTTTGTTTCAATAATCACAAACTATTTTGGCTAAACATTTTGACCTCCCATTTCAGACATTTTATTTCAAATCAGAAAATATTTATTCAGCAGCCCCAGGTGGCTACTCCAGGCTGGGGAGGATTCCAAAACGAATGAGACAGGGTCCTGGCCATGGAGTGGGATGAAATTCCTGCCAAAGGGAGACACAGTTAAAACACAAAGGTCACATACAAGTTCCCAGACAGAAAGTGGGACGCAGATTACTCAGTAAAAGGCCAGTCGAATGCTGTCCTGGGAGGTTGGGTGTGTGGTACCGCCAGGGTGGATCCCTCTCGTCCACGTGGCCTCATTTCCTTGGAGGCCTCATTTAGCTAATTGCCTCTGCTCCACAGTAACTCATATCCCACAGGCACCTTCCTCTGGGAAAATTAATATGCAAATGTTGCCCTTTTATTAAAACCAAAATGAAACAAAAAATTCTGCCCCCCTTTGTTGACCCTCCTCCCTTGACCGACAGACCCTGTATCACCCTTGCCCCTGACCCACCCCTCCGCATCCTCCGCAAAACTGACCAATGGCCCTGAAGGCCAAGTCCAGGGTGACCAATCAACTTTTACTTGCCCTGAGCTCCCTGCCACGGCCACTGTGTGCTTTTGGAAACGCTCTTCCTTGGGCCCCAGGGGGTCCCCCCTGCTACTTTCCTCTCTGGTCCTTCCTTCTCGGTGTTCTCTTCCCTTACCCAGCCCGCTGAACCTGAGTGCTCGCCTGGGCTCAGCCTCTGCATCTGCTCATTCCTCTGCGCTCTGTTCCTTAATCTCACCCATCCCTGAGCTGCTTCAACACCGCCTCCACCCCGGCTTGGACCCAAAGCCTCTGCAATCTCCAATTCCAGCCCGAGTTCTCCTATGGACTCCAGAACCCACAAGTCCCAAAGGCAACTCATGCTCAACTGACTCAACAGACAACTTCTCATCCAAATATGGTGCTTCACCAGAGTCCCACATCTCATGGAGAGATGCCACCAGCCAGTAGACCCAGGAGACGCCTGGCATCTTCCTCCACAGCTCACTTGCTCTCACCACCCACCTCCACAGTCCAGCCTCAAGCCTGGAGACTTCATCTCCCAGTGGCTCCTGGGCCCTTCCTGTTCTCTTCAGTTCCACCCCCTCCTGCACTCCTGCCGTCCCTTCCTCACTAGAAGCCAGAGACATTCTTTCCTTCCTTCCTTCCTTCCTTCCTTCCTTCCTTCCTTCCTTCCTTCCTTCCTTCCTTCCTCCCTTCCTTCCTTCCTCTTTCTGACAGAGTCTCACTCTGTCCTCTAGGCTGGAGAGCAATGGTGCGATCTCAGCTCACTGTGTTCTCCATTTCCCAGGTTCAAGTGATTCTCCTGCCTCAGCGTCCTGAGTAGCTGGAATTACAGGCATGTGCCACCATGCCCAGCGAATTTTTTTTTTTTTTTTTTTT
>NW_016819573.1:839968-895607 GCF_001698545.2 Rhinopithecus bieti
AAAAAAAAAAAAAAAAAAAAAAAAAAAAAAAAAAAAACTCAAACCTTTCCAGCCAGCTGACTCTTCCAGTCAGATTTTTCACCCTGCTTCCCCTCATTGTGTTCCAGCCTTACTGGCTTTCTTCCCCTCCCAGAACACATTCTGCCCTTCCCACTGCTGGGCCTTTGTCCTGGCTGTTCCCTTTGCCTGGAATGCTCTTTCTGATTTCTCCTAGCCTGGTTGGTACCTACTCATCTTCAGATCCCTTCTGGGGGTCTCCTCACTGTTTTCAGCACCACACACCTGTCCTTCATGAGTATCAGTGTTGCTAATTATCCTTTTATTCATGTAATTAATTCACATGTATCCCCTTTTAGGGGAAGCAACAGGAGCCCCTTTTAGACAATAAACTCCACGTGGGCAGGGATGTGTGACTGTCTTTTTCACATGGTCTCCCCAACAACTAGCCAGCACACAATAAGTGCTCAAAAAATATGTGTGGAATTGAGTCGAAAACTTTCTCTTGACTCCACATCTCACTTTCTAGCTCCCAGACAATCCTTCTCTAAACTTTTCTAATTATTGAAACTTAATTATCTAAACTTCTGTAAAAGGGCTGTCTTCACTGACTGACTATCTATCATCCTCAGGCACTGCAGTCGGGGTTCTGCTCCATCACACCCCTGAAACTGCTCTTGCTGAAGGCTCTGATAACCTCCTAATTACCAACTTGAGTGGGTGTTTTTCCAACCCTGTCTTATTGGAATTCTCTGCAGGGTTTGATATTGTTGATCACTCTCGCCTTCTCGAAATGCTGGGCTCTCTTTGTTTCCATGACAACACCCTTTCCTTGTTTTTAACCCGTCTCTATGACAACTTTTCCTTCCCAGTCTCATTAATCAGAACCTCTGACTCAACCACCCTTGAAATGCTAGGGTCCTGAAGATTTGATATTGTAAAGATGTCAATTCTCTCAAAATTAATTTAGAAATTCAATGTCTTCCTCATCAAAATCCCACTAGGATGTTTTAATGGAAGTTAACAAGCTGATTCTAAAAGTCATATGGTACAGGAGATGGGCAAGAATAGCCAAGATAATTGTGAGAAAGAAAAATAAGTGGTGGAACACAGTAGGAGAAAAAGGACTGGATTTGCCCTACTAGGTAGCATATGACAAAGCAACAAAAGGATTAAACAGTGTGGCAATGGCACAGGGATAGACACACTGACCTATAGAACTGAGGAGCTCAGGATTTGACCTGTGTCCAGAGGGAATTTGCGATATACTAGAAAGGGCATTTCAAATGGTGGACATTGGTCGCCAGGAGTTTGAAGCTCCCTCCCTGTTCTTTGGCTCTGAGGTTTTTTGAAGAAGGCCCACCCAGGCAGCCTCCTCATGCAGAACCATTTTCTTTCCTTTCCTGCCCACCCCCTCCATGCCCTCACCCCTTCAAAACTTGTCTGATGCAGGTACCATTTCCTCAAGACCTAGCTCTTACTTTTTTCTCCTTTTTCTATTGTAAAAATAAATACATGGGTGTATGAGTATATTGTATTCATTATACTGGTTAGATGGTGAGTATATTGTATCATTACACTATTCTTGTTCTCTTCCATACTTTTGAAATATATTATCATATTTCTCTAACAGTCTAAGCAAAATAAGTAAGAGAAAAATGCAATATATTATAAAAAAAGTGATATTCAAATATGGCAGAAAATATGGAGAGAAGTAAGTCATGAAGAACTAAAACATCTTGACAGCATCCACTGTCAAGTTCTGTAAAAATGTGCTGGAAAAGTACATCTCTTCTTAGCCTTTTTAATGCATTTGTTTACAATAAATGCTTTTATTGTACATAATTTTGCACCATCCTTTTCCACTGATTATATGCTAAACATTTCCCCATATTAGTCAACATCCTTTGTAATTATTATGTTTAATGGCTGCCTAATAATCCAGTTAATGAATGGAACATAATTTGGTTAACCGTTCTCCTGGAGCTGGAGATTCTGATGACTTCCTTTTTTCTTTTTTGCTATTATACCTAAAGCCACTGTGCACATCTTTCTGCAGAAATCTTTGGGCATTGCTGTAGATCGCTTCTTAGGATGAGCTTCCTGCAAATGGAATTACTGAGTCGAACAGCATGAACCTTTCTGAGGCTCTTCGCACATCTTAAACAAATTGCCTTGTAGAAAGGTTTTGCCACTTCACAGTCCCGCCAGCTGTGTACGAGAGGGCCCACGCCACCAGGACTGAATGAGCTCTGTGAACTCTTGCTTTGTAAAGTACTTGTTCGATGGGCCAAAAGTGGTATCCCTGCATTCAAATTTACATTTATT
The DNA here is from genome assembly GCF_001698545.2 of Rhinopithecus bieti. Lineage (NCBI taxonomy): Eukaryota > Metazoa > Chordata > Mammalia > Primates > Cercopithecidae > Rhinopithecus > Rhinopithecus bieti. Next base: position 842,294 of record NW_016819573.1, read on the forward strand.
TTATTATGAGTAAGTTCAACATTTTCAACTGAATTTGCCTTTTGAACTTCATCTTTCGTAAATGGGCTCTTACAGCCTTTTATCGCTCCAACGTTTCATTATGAAAATTCTTACTGCCTCTGTGAATGTTTTATTTATGAGAATTTCCAACACACAGAAGCTTTACATTTCTTATAGTCAATTATATTTGTATTTTCCACCACAGTTCTCTGTATTGCTGTAAATGCTACAATAGCCTTCCTCGACCACAGTTTGGATAATGAATCATTTCCAATTTTTTTTAGTTATTACTATGGTTTTTTGTTTTGTTTTATTTTGTTTTTTGCATTTAAATCACCTGACACGGCCGGATATGGTGGCTCATGCCTGTAATCCCAGCACTTTGGGAAGCTGAGGTAGGCAGATCACCTGAAGTCAGGAGTTCAAGACCAGCCTGGCCAACATGGCGAAACCCCGTCTCTACTAAAAATACAAAAAAATTAAAAGCCAGGTATGGTGGCGGGTGCTTGTAATCCCAGCTACTTGGGAGGCTGAGGCAGGAGAACCACTTGAACCCAGGAAGCGGGGGTTGCAGTGAGCCAAGATCATGCCATTGCACTCCAGCCTGGGCAACAAGAGTGAAGCTCTGTCTAAAAAAAAATAATAATAATAATCTCCTGACACTTACTGAAAAGATGACGTCAATTAAAAAGTAAAGAAGACAAAAAAAAAAATAGAAAAAAATTTAAATACATCACAGGGCATTGATGTTGGTGGTTGGTATAAAGAGAGATAAAATAATTGCTTTTTGTTTCTGAAATAGATAAAATAATTTTCCAGCCTAAGTGACAAATCATTTCATTCCCTGCCTGCCCCCATTCATTTGCAGTGCCTCTGCTCTCATAAGTAATAGCATTAGACATTCTAGGGATCTGCATCTGGGCTTTCTATTCTGTTTCATTGAGATGTCTTTCTTTCTGTTACAAAATAATGGCCACTTTGTTTTGTTTTATTCTGCAATGTCTGTTAGGGTTAGAACCCTTGAAATCTCTGTTTCATATCAGATCACTTCCCCAAGCACCTAACTCCCACACCCAATTTCCCTTTTGGTAATCTAACCTTGGGTTTCCCATAGCACTCCTTTTTTACACAATACGTGTTTTTCTAGCTACCTCCTCTCCCTGGAGATCACATGGTATTGTGCTCCATAGGGGCAGGCCAGTGGTGCACTCAATCCTGAAATCTTGGAGGCAGGGTCAAGAGATGTGGGTTTGAGCCACATCCCTGTCAGTCAGGCACTATATTGGGCCCTCCCCACACTACTTGGTCTTGGGACATCTCAGCTTCCCTTTCTGTAAAATGGGGTTGTCAAGACCATGTAAGATAGAGAATGTCAATACAGCCTTATTCTTCACTCAACAAATGTGTGCTAGGTGCCAGGGATACAAGAGCAGTCAGGGTAGAAATGGTCTCTGAAGAAACAGTCTCCAAGGAGCTTACAGTTTATTAGCGGAGAGTCCCCTAAAACAGACGAAAAGGCAGTTGCCAAATAAGTGATTGCAAAGGTCGTGGAGGAAGCAAACAGAATGTGAGGGAGAGCGTGGGGTAGGAGCCCCAATTTAGACAGGTGGTTGGGGAGGGTTTCCCTTGGGAAACATTTAAGCCGAGCCCAAAAGTCTGAGAAGAGGGTAGTGGGAAAGTGCTTTCCAGGTCTGAGGAGCAATGGGAGCCAAAGCTGTGAGAGGAATGAACTTGGTGCACCGTAGGACTAGAAGAATTTGCTTACGGGTCGGGCGCTGTGGCTCATCCCTATAATCCCAGCCCTTTGGGAGGCTGAGGTGGGTGGATCACCTGAGGTCAGGAGTTCGAGACCAGCCTGACCAACATGGTCAAACCCCATCTCTACTAAAATTACAAAAATTAGCCGGGTGTGGTGGCACACGCCTGTAATTCCAGCTACTCAGGAGGCTGAGGCAGGAGAATCACTTGAACCTGGGAGGCAGAGGTTTCAGTGAGCCAAGATCGCACTACTGCACTCCAGCCTGGGCGACAGAGCAAGACTCCGTCTCAAACAAAACAAAACAAACAAAACAAAACAAAAGGCTACTCTGGCTGCTCTGTGGCAGTTGGATTATTGGGAAGAAAGTTAGCAAGTATCTGCAGTGACCAAGCAAAAGATGATGGCTTGGACTGAGCCATTGATCATGATGACGGAGTTGGTTAGGAGGTCAGATCAACAGACCTTTCCAGGAGATGTTGCAAGAGAAGGCAGAGATTCTACGGGACTGCTAAGTGTCTCCCAAAATAGGAGACACCAGTCAAGAACAAATTTGCAGAAGAAAGATTAGGAATTTGAATTAAAGAGGATAATGACATGAAAAAAGAACAAACCAAGAATTTCATTTGGGATATGTTGTTGATGTCTGAGATGGCTGGCCATCAGGTTCTAGAGCTCAGAAGAGAGAGCTGGGCTGGACCTGGCAGAGGATGTAGAGAGGAAGATGGGTGTGTTGGACTGGAGCTTAAAGGAGCCCAGTGTGGACTATCAGTTTTGGGAATCAGCCTCCAGGAGGGAGGCAAAGCTTCAAGGATGCATGAAGTTGAGGGAAAAGGTGCACAGTGAGAGAGAAGGCTGGAGTTTGAGCCCTGGGCATTGTCCAGCATTGGACAGGAGTAGGGGAGCCTGAGAAAGAGGGGAAGACAGGGAAAGAGAGTCCCAGAAGCCCATGAAGGAACATTTCCAGAAAGAGAGTGGCCACTGGTGGGCCATATGCACAGAGGTCAGCAGAGGCTCAGGCATCTCCCAGACCTGGCCTTTGGGGACTTTTGTCACAGCAACTTTGGGGCAAGGGGCAGAAGCTCCTCTTGGTGTGGAGGGAATGAACTGAGTCTGGCTGAGAAAGGAGGGAGGGGGAGCTGGAGCAGGCAGTGGGTCCAGGAAGGACCTGATTCTTCCAGGAGACATGGGAAGGAGGAAGCAGTGCAAGCCCAGTCGGAAGAGCAGGGCGGGGCAGTGAGAGGGGCCCTGGAGCGGTGGGATTAAGGGTAGAGGTGAAGGGATTAGCCGTGTTGGTGAAAAGGGACAAAAGTAAATGATGTACATTTTAGCAAGTAACCTGATCTCCATGTTCTTTAGGAGGCCTTTTCTCTGCCCTCTGGGTACTGACTCCAGCTCTAGTTACCACTGGTTTCATCTGCCTCATGGCTGTTGCCATGTCTTTCTCATTTTTTTGTACCTTTCGGCACCTAGCAACAGGCAGTCAGCTAGGTAGGGGCAGAATAATTATTTTCTGCTTGAAACCCAGTGTCTGAAATGGAAATTCCGAAATTTTTCTTTGTATCAAAAAGACTTTGTGACAACCTGAGGAAGTGAGATGACAGGGAAGGAGGTGTTGGGGTACATGGGGATGGAAGGGCTGGGGGGCTGGAAATGTCACCAGGTTAATTTCAGGGCTGGGCACCGGGAGATGTGCTTGGCAGGGAAGGAAGGGCTAGGACTACTCACCCAGCACAGGCCTAGCTCTTCACAGCTGATGCGATGCTGCCCAGTGACCTGGCCTCCCTCAACCTGTTCACTGTTGCTATTCTTTCCAATAAACTCCATTGCCCAATCCAGCAGACTTTTCTGTCTTTAACTCACTTGGCCCGGTGGGAGCATCTGACACAGCCAACCACTCTCTCATAAGAATGGCTCTCCTTGGCTTCCATGACACCAACATCTCCCAGTTAACCTCCTGCCCCAATGGCTGCTGCTCCTGCCTCTCTGCCACTTGCTGCCCACCATGTAAATGTTGAATTCCCTTGGGGCTTGTGCCTGGGCTCTTTGTATCCCTCCCTCCCTCCCTCTCTTTCTCTCTTTCGGCAGAGTCTCACTCTGTGACCCAGGCTGGAGTGCAGTGGCACAGTCTCAGCTCACTGCAACCTCCGCCTCCCAGGTTCAAGTGATTCTCCTGCCTCAGCCTCCCGAGTAGCTGGGATTACAGGCGCACGCCACCACGTCCAGCTATTTTTTGTATTTTTAGTGGAGACAAGGTTTCACCATGTTGGCCAGGCTGGTCTCCAACTGCTGATCTCAAGTGATCCACCTGCCTAGCCTTCTACAGTGCTGGGATTACAGGTGTGAGCCACCATGCCCAGTCTCTTTGCATCTTTGTCTGTATTCTCATCCTGAATGATTACTAATGACTCCAATTTCATGCCCTCAGCTCTGCCCTCTCCAGGCTCACATACCACATACCCAACTACCCCATGACAGCTCAATCGGAATGTTAACTTCTCCCCAAAACTACTCACCCCACCTCCCACCCTCACTTGTCTTCCCTTCTCTACAAACGGCCCAACCTTCAACCCAGTTTCCCAAACCAGGTTCTTCAGCACCACCCTTGGCTCTTCCATCATCCCCTCCCCTCCCAACCAATCCCAGCAAATCCTGGCAGTTCTGTCTTCAGGGAATCATGCGCAAGATGGCCTTCTCTCCACCCTACTGCCCCATCCTGGTTCCAGCCACCTCCCATCTCTCATCTTCTTACTGTGATGGCCTCATAACTTTCTCTCCTTCCTCCTTGCCCATCCACTTATCACCCCGAAGAGCAGACTTCTTAAGATGTAAATAGGATCATGTCATTTTCCTTCATATCACCAGCCTTCAGTGACCTTCCATGGGCCTTAGCACCAACTCTGGTATCTTTCTCAAGGCCTGCGACGCTCACCTGCTCTGCCCTGCCTGTCTCTTCCATCCCCCTTGGGTGCTCCAACTCACTGTCCTCCAGCCATAAGCAAATTCTTTTCTTTTTTTCTTTCTTCTTCTTTTTTTTTTGATACAGAGTCTCACTCTGTCACCCAGGCTGGAATGCAGTGGCACAATCTTGGCTCACTGCAACCTCTGCCTCCCAGGTTCAAGTGATTCTTCTGCCTCAGCCTCCCAAGTAGCTGGGACTACAGGCGCATACCACCACGCCTGGCTAATTTTTTATATTTTTAGTAGAGAGGGGGTTTCACCGTGTTAGCCAGGGTGGTCTTGATCTCCTGACTGCGTGATCTGCCCGTTTCTTTCGTTTCTGGTCATTGGCACAGTGGACACATTGCCTGGAGTGACTATAGCCATCCTGTGACCGTGAGGACAGGAGCCCATATGCTGAGCTTGGGAGAACTGAAGGATGGACAGAACCTGGGTCGTTAATGACATTACATTTGTCTCCCTTCTCATTATATGTGACAATAAATCCCCTATTGTTTAAACATTTTTGAGTTAGGTTTTCTGCCACTTGTGTCAAAATCATTCTTGCTGATAAGTGCCTCAGATTTAATGGTCTTCTGGCTTCCGGAACGTGCCATCCTCCTTCCATGGAGCTTCAGCCCTATTGTTTCCTCATGTGTTCTTCTCGTCCTCGTTAACCTCCAAGCCCCTGGTTGAATGTTACTTCTCTGATCTAGCAGGGTTTCTCCATGCCACCTATCATCGTTTAAAATTATGGACTTCTTTACTTTTTTAAAATAATTTTTTTTGAGACAGAGTCTTGCTCTGTCACCCAGGCTAAAGTGCAGTAGCACAATCGGCGCTCACTATAGCCTCATCTCCCAGGCTTAAGTGATCCTCCCACCTCAGCCTCCCAAGTAGCTGGAACTACAGGTGCGTGCCACCACACTCGGCTAATTTTTTTTGATTTTTAGTAGAGATGAGGTCTCACTATGCGGCCAGGCTGGTCTGGAACTCCTAGCCTCAAGTGATCCTTCCACTTCAGCCTCCCAAAGTGCTGGGATTACAGGCGTGAGCCATGGTGCCCGTTCTCTTTACTAGCTTAACATCTGGCTCCCCCACTGGTGTGGCAGCTCTACACAGGTAAGACCTACAGCTGTTTTCGCTCACCATTGTGTACCCTCCCACTGTGATGGCCAGAGAACTTATACAAGTTCACTTACTCAGTCAGGGACCTGGTAGGGGAGAGAGATAATGCATTCCAAAGGATTAAAGTGAGGCTAATTTAATGAAAGGACCATTCACAGAGTGTAGCAAGCCCCAGGGTTGATCAAGCACCCAGGGATGAGCAACAGCTGGAAGCTATCACACTTCTAGGTTTGAAGGGATGAGAGAAGGATGTGGGCTTTCGGAACCTGGAGAGAAAGCGGCTGCTTTCAGAAAGAGACCCCACCTGTGGCAATACAAAAAGGAATGCAGACACTGCCAACCCACAGCCAAAGGAAGGCAGCCAGAGAAGCTCACTCTCTTCTCTCCCTCCAACCTCTCCTTGGTTCCTCCATTGGTCACACTCAACTACAGATGCTTCTTGACTTAACGATGGGGCTACATCCAAATTAACCCACTATAAGTCAAAAATATCATAAGTCATTAAACGCTTTTATTTTATTTATTTTTTTTTGAGACAGAGTCTTACATTATTACCCAGGCTGGAGTGCAATGGTGTGATCTTGGCTTAATGCAACCTCCATCTCCCAGGTTCAAGCGATTCTAGTGCCTCAATCTCCCAAGTAGCTGAGACTACAGGCATGCGCCTCCACGCCAGGCTAATCTTTGTATTTTCGGTAGAAATGGGGTTTCGCCATGTTGGCCAGGCTGGTCTTAAACTTCTGGCCTCAAGTGATCTGTCTGCCTCAGCCTCCCAAAGTGCTGGGATTACTTACAGGGTTGAGCTACCATACCAGGCCCATTAAATGCTTTAATACCCCCAATACACCCATTATAAAGTTGAAAACTTGTAAGTTGAACCATCATAAGTCAGGGACCCTCTATAGAAGCCAGAAGGCATGGAGTCTGGGTAGTGTGAAGGTTGGCCTCCCAGGCACAGGACAGGATGGAGGATAGAGAATGGCTCTGGAGGAGACAGTGAAGACTATCCAGACCAGTCACCAAATGACCTCCTAGCTACTCATTTCAGTGCACCCTTTTCCTTTCTTAACCACCCTGCAGAATTTGGTAATTTTAACTCCAACTTTTTCAGGATCAGAAAGTGTACCACGAGGGTCTTTTCCATGCCTTGCCCCCCTCCCTTGAGACATCTCCAATCAGACCCACTTGTTTCCTTTCAGCCGGGCTCAGAGGATAGATCCCAGCTCACTTACAAGTCTTTCTTCTTTTCATCCTCTCCCTTTCTGGGGGTGCCCTCTTTCAAGACCCGGAAATTCTAGGGTTTCTCCTGTTTTCAGAAACCCTCCCTTGATTGACCACATTTTTCTTGCTACCATTCAACTCCTTCCCTAGTCATCCAACCTTCTCTAAGGAAGGTTCTGCCACTCCTCCACCTATTCAGTCCATTGACCCTGGGGAAGCTAGCTTTTGCCCTTTTGCCCCCAAAACAGTTCCTGCCAAGGTTCATAGGAGCCCCCTGATTGCTGGATTCAAAGGACTTTGTGCTTCTTATTTTTCTGAGATTCGGGGCATCGAGCTGTGGCGATTACTTTCTCCCTGAAACTCTTCCTTACCTTGGTTGCTATGGCAACCTCCTCTCCTAGTTACTTGTCTCATTGCTCAGGTCCTTCCTTTTCCTCTCTCCTTTGTAACCCACCCACACCTCCGTCAGCCCCTCACATGTCTCCGGGACTTATGATTCTGCTGTGAGCCCTCTCCCATCTTCCCTCTACACTCTCCACTTCCCATCTTCCCTCTACACTCTTTGCCTGGCGGTCTTGCTCATTCCTGGAGTCCTATTAACCTCTGTCCCCAGGTTGGTCCCTCCAATCAGATTTCTTCCTGAGTCCCAGCTCTGGCATCCAGCTGTCTGCCAACCTCCTCCTGGCTGTACCCCAGGACCCTCAGCTCTACTTCTCTGAGACTGAGCCCATTTTCCCTCCTCAAACTGGCTACCATGCTGTGTTCCCCTTCTCAAGCACCTCCTCACCATCTGCCAAAGATCCCAACCAAGACACATGGGAATCACCCTTAGTTCTGTGCTCTCTCACACCAGCAGCCTTATGCATTTCTGACTTTATTTTCTAAATTGGTCTCCCTGCCTAGAGACTTCTCCTTCCAAATATAGTCTTCACATTGACCATCTCAGTGGTCTTCCCAAATAACAAATCCTAACACATCACTCTAGTGTAAAAACTTTCAACAGTGCCCAATGACTGCAGGACAGTGTCCGAACTCCTTGACATGGGGGCATCCAAGGCCCTGCAGGGTCTGGTCTCTGTCCACTTCATCTTACTCTTCCCATCCTCTCCTTCTTTTGTTATAGTCCAGGAACACCAAATACCCTCCAGCTCACTCTTGCTGCTTCTCATTCCCAGGGCTATGCTTGTGCTGTTCCCTCTGTTTGAAAGGCATTTCCAATTCCTTCTACTTTGCTCATTCCTGCTCATCTCTAAGAAGTCAGACCAATGGTCACCTCTTCTGGAAAGTTCTGTGCATATTTATGTTTCATTACTGCACTTACCATACTGTACTATGATGGTCCGTTTAAATGCTGTGTAGTAGGATCATATTTTATTTATTATTTGATGTGCTTCCCCACCCCCCACCACACTTCCTTGCCCATCATTGTGTTGGTGCACAACAAATTACCCCAAACGTTAGTGGCTTACAAACACTATTCATTGGCTGTGTGCAGTGGCTCACACTTGTAATCCCAGCACTTTGGGAGGCTGAGGCAGGCAAATTACTTGAGCTCAGCAGTTTGAGACCAGCCTGGATAACATGGGGAAGCCCCATCGCTATCAAAAATACAAAAATTAGGCAGGTGTAGTGGTGCATGCCTACAGTTGCAGCTACTCAGGAGGCTGAGGTGGGAGGATTGCCTGAGCTTAGGAGATCAGAGGCTACATTGAGCCATGATTGTGCCACTGTACTCCAGCCTAGATGACACAGAAAGACCCTGTCTCAAAAACAACAACAACAACAAAAACACAGTTTATTATTCCTCATGATTCTGGGGGTTGATAGGGCTCAGCAAGGTGGTTCTTGCTTAAATGTTTCATGCAGTTGCAGTCAGGTGGCAGCTGGGGCTGGAGTCACCTGAAGGCTCATTCACATAGTTGACAGTTGGCTGGGGGCTTGCTGAGGCCGTCGACTGGAGTGCCCACGTGTGGATTCACCACAGGAGTTGCACTTCTCATAGAATGGCAACTGGTTTGCAAGAGGGCGTGTTCCAAGGCCAAGCATTGCAAGAGGCCTGGCAGAGGCTACAAGGCTTCCCGCAGCCTAGTCTTGCAAATCCCCGAATGTCCCTTCTGCTATATTCTATTGGCCAAGAAAGTCACTAAGGCCAGCCTAGATTCATGGGGAGGGAATTACACTTCTCTTCCTGATACAAGGAGTATGATATATATTACAGGAAGGCAAATATTGGTAGTGGCCATCTTTGGAGACTAGCTACCAAGGTCGCTCTTTCCTGATTCAGTCAGAGCTTTGCAGGATTTGGGTTGCTGCAGCATGAATGCAGTGAGAATGATGGTCAGTAGTTTCAAAGAGTCTCTTGAAACTTAAGCAGAGACAGACAGGATGGTTGGTTGCAGTAGCTGGGCTTTTGTAGAGAGGAAAGAGCTTGAGGGACTGAGCACTTGAAATTGATGCCAGAATGGTAAACAGGGAAGAATGCAGAAGCTGTTTTTCTGCCTAAAAGGAAATAAAAGTTAGACCAGCTAGTGGGAAGAAAGGAATCACATAGAGATGTAGCTATATAGTAGATACTAGAGCTCCCAGAATAAATTTGAGGTATCCCAGAGCAGAAGGGACCGTTACCTGGCTCCTCAGGTGTTGCCTGGGAAACCACAAGCTCCTGGCATGGGCTGGAGAGGCTGAGGAGCCCTAGTGGGAGAAGGTGGCCTAGAGGTGTCCTCCAGGGTCCTGTTTATCTTTGTAACACGGTGGTGATGGTGAGGGTGTAGAGAAGAGGGTGAGTGTAGCCAGTGGACTTGTATGTGCCTCATGGTCAGGACAAAGATTCAGCAGGGATTCTGTGGCTAGGTGGATGGCAGTGGATAGTTGCTGGCAGACCTGAATCACTTGCATGCCCCTGGTGCCAGGTCAGAATAGAAGTTCCCAGAACACTGACTACCCACAAGGAGAAGGAGCAGTGGGAAGCAGAGGAGCTGGAAGTGGACCAAGAATCTACTTAAGATTGAGTCTTTGGAAATGTCCAGATGTAGCTGTGCTTACCTTCAACTAAGTTTGTGCTACTGAGCAGAATGGAGTGGCGGTGGTGGTGGGAAAAGTGAACCTGAGTAATGAAGTGACATTTTGGAGAGGCTGTTTGTAGGTTTCTGGGCTAGCACCTGAGGCCACCTTCAACCTTTCATTCTGTCTCATCTCTCCTGTGCACTTGGCACCATGCCCCCTATTTCTACCTCCAAAACTTCTCTTGGCTACGCCTTCTCTCCATCTGCACTGTTGCTTAGCTCAGGCCTGCGTTATTTCTCACCTGGACAACTGTGGTGCCTCTTAGGTACTTCCCTGCCTCCAGGCTGTTGGGGCCTGATCAAACCCTTTTTTGCTGGCAGCCAGAGGGATGACCTCTGTTCTTTATATAGAACTGTGCCAATCCTTCTTGGAAAACGTTCTGCACCCCAACCTATTTTTTTTTTGAAATTCACCTTCTTATTTATTGCACAACCCACTTTAATGGCCATCATTGATTTGCCAGAGGTGAACCCCAACTCAGCTGGGCCAGTGGAAGCCTTTCTCCAGATTTCTGGACTTGGGAACAGAGAGAGTTCCTAACATGTATGGAGCACTTAGTGTCCATCCCCGAGCTAAGTACTTGATGGACATCATCTCCTTTGATCCTCACAACATTAGGCTAGTGCGGTTGTTATCCCCATTTCCCAGGCAAGGACATGGAAGACAGAGAAATTAGGCAAAACAGTGAGTAAGCAAGTAGCCCTGATGCTTAACCAAGTTCTTGCACTCCTACCTCGATCTCTTTGTGGTCATGAACCTGAGAGGTGTGAAACATTGGTAGTCACGAACGCCAGTGTGTGGAAGAGGCATGCCTGAGAGAGGGAGATGGCAGGCAGAGAGACGTGGAGACATGGAGATAGGAGAGGGGCAGGCTGCCGGTCGGGTCCCTGGCCCCGGGGGACCGGAAGGTCAACTGAACCTAGCTTGGCCTGTGGTTTGCTTATAGAAGCCAATTAAGTTCCCTCTGTGCCTGAGCTGGTTTGAGTTGAGCTTCTTTCACTGACAAAGAAAAGAAACTTAACTAAATGAAAGTGATCACACCTGTCTCCCTGCTTAAGAACAGCCATGGCCAGGCATGGTGACTCACGCCTGTAATCCCAGCACTTTGAGAGGCCAAGACGGGCAGAACACCTGAGGTCAGGAGTTTGATACCATCCTGGTCAACATGGTGAAATCCTGTCTCTGCTAAAAATATAAAAATTAACTGGGCACGGTGACACATGCCTGTAATCCCATCTACTTGGGAGGCTGAGGCAGGAGAATCGCTGACCGGGGAGGCAGACAGACGTTGCAGTGAGCCGAGATCACACCACTGCAGTCCAGTCTGGGCAACAGAGTGAGACTCCGTCTCATAAAAAACAAAACAAAACAAAACAAAAAACAGAGCAGCCATTGGTTCCTCATTACCCTTGGATAGAAGCTCACTCCTTGTCATGACACAGCAGCACTGCACATGTGGCCAGCCTGATCTGTCACTGCTCTTCCTCCTGCCACACCCATGCCCCCAACCCTGTGTGTCCCAAATCAGCTGGATTCCCTGCAGTTCCCTTAAGAACCCAGGAAGGTTGCTGGCCTCCAGGATCAGGTGAGGTGAGATCCACCCACAGCTTGCTCCTCATCCTCAGCTCTAACGCCCCTTGAATCCATCGAGGATTTTACCCGGGCAGTCTCACCAGCTGTGGGCCTTTCCTTTTCTGGAGTCAAAACTTAACTTCTCTTATGTGTTAGCTCCTAAGAACATTTGACAACATCTTAGAAAATTGCAAAGTACCCGAAGGTACCCAGAGACAACCACTGTTCACATCTTGACACACTCTTTATCAGAATTGTTTGTTTTTAGGGACAGTGCCTGGTTCTGTTGACCAAGCTGGAATGCAGTGGCTATTCACAGGCATGATCATAGTGCATTGCAGCCTTGAGCTCCTGGGCTCAGGCGATCCTCCTGCCTCAGACCCCCAGGTAGGTGGGAATACAGGTGCATGATATGCCTGGCTTATCAGATTTTTTTTTTTTTTTAATCCAAGAGAATAGAAGGGCTTTTGATGAAGAGCAGCAAGTTTGGGATGGGCCCTCTCCCAACCCCAAACTCTTACCCAAGAGTGTGTGATCTCTGCTCCTGGATGTTGTCTCCTAGCTCTAAGCTCTCAGATTGCTTGTATTAGGAAGAATGCTTTCATCAGAATGTAACAGATCACCTAAGAGTGGCTAAACAACAAGGACATTTATTTCAAGTAATGAAAAGTTCAAAAGTCAGTGGTTCTAGGTATCTGAGATCTGAGTGAGCAGAGAACCAAGAGTCTCCTGGCCTTCTCCTCCTGGTCACAAGATAGCTGTCAGGGCTCCAAGCATCATATTTTCACTAAACAGCACCTAGGCAGAAAGAAAGGGGGCAGCCAAGAAACTTCTCCAAGTGCATCTCTCTTTTTCTTTTCTTTTCTTTTTTTTTTTTTTTGAGACACGGTCTCACTCTGCCCCCTGGGCTGGAGTAGAATGGCATAATAGCTCACTGAAGCCTCAACCTCCCAAGCTAAAGCAATCTCCTCACCTCAGCCTCTTGAGCAGCTGGGACCACAGGTGCATGCCACCACGCCTGGCTAACTTTTGTATTTTTGTAGAGATGGGGTTTCACAATGTTGCCGAGGCTGGTCTCGAACTCCTAAGATCAAGCAATCCACCTGCCTCAACCTCCCAAAGTGCTGGGACTACAGGTGAGAGCCACTGTGCCTGGCCCCACGTGCATCTCTTTAATTAGGGAGGAAAGTGTTTTCCTGAAGCTGCCTGAAGATATGCCCTTACAAGTCCCAAGTCAAAACTGGGTCATGGGAGCCCTCTAGACAGCATCTGCTACACCCCATTTCCAGTTCATAAGATCCACTGATGTCCCAGTGGATTAGGCACTGGGTCACTTGGAAACTACTCCCCTCTATCCCTGCTTCCCCCAGTGCAGTCTTTAAGTACCTCTGTTGGTTATCTTTTTAATTTTAAGAAACTTACTTGACCCTTCGTTCCTTATTCCACCACATGTCCACAGAAGCTCTTGCCTCCCCACTACTGTCCCTGTCAGCCTTCCTACCCTCTTCCCTTCACTGCTACCTCCCAACTTTTATATCTTTACTTTCACATTGTGACAGATGATAACACTGACATTCCATTCTGCAACCATAATAAAATTCAGGTCAATACAAAAGTTGAATATTAATGAAAACTAGAAAGATAACATTTTCATTATTTGAGACAACTATACCATATATTTCCTTTGGGTACCTATATATGTAAGTTTTTAGAAACGTCTAGAAAAGTACACATTGAGCCCATTACTGTGGTTACCTCTGGAGAGGAGGAAGGGAATAGGGTGGCAATGGGTGGCCCAAAGGGACTCTAGCTTCATCTGCAATGTTCTCTTTTTTTAAAAAGCGGAATGTATTCATGTTTTGCTTGTGTCATTCGACTGCAATTTTCAAAAAAATTCGTATTCATTTTCAGGCAATTATGTGGGCTCCATGTGTTTGGATGTGCTTGCGTGTTTGTGCCCAGGGAGGAGGAATATTTACTTTGTGTGTGCCTGTGAATGCAGTAGAGTGATTAGTAAGTAGATAAAAAAGAAATGTAGCAAGCAAAAGCAAAACAAAAAAGGGGGCTGGAGAGAACTAATTCACAACAATAATAAAAACTATAGGAATAAACCCATTAGGAAATGGGCAAGTTCTTTATGGGGAGAACAACAGTGCATGAGTGAAGGACATACAAGCTATTAAGAATAAATGTAGAGCTCTACTGTATTCATGAATTCAAAGGCTCGGTATTGTATTGATGTCAATTTCTCCAACTTGACAAGCTGGCTTTACAATTCATGTGGAGAAGTTTAGTGTGTGGTACTAGTTAGCTAAGAGAGCTGAGAAGGAAATTAGTGTGTGGTTCTAGTTAGCTAAGAGAGCTGAGAAGGAAGCACAACGAAACATGGCATTTTACTTCACAGATACCAAGAGGTGGAATAGCAAAGAAAATAGTTTTGTACTGAAAGGAATAAATGGATTGTTGGGAAAAACAGGAGCTTTAGACCCACCTGACTCAGAACATGAGGGAGTTTTACTTCGGATCACAGGGGAAAGGAAGAGCTAGTCAACCCCTCATACTGCAATAACTGGCTGCCCGTTTGGAGAAAGGTTAGAGCATACATCAGTATGATCATCAAAATATACTCCAGATGCATTAAAGAACCAAATAAAAACAAAATTATAAAATTATTAGAAAAGAAGAAATAATATATTTAAATATTAGGAGTAGGGAAGGACTAAACATGGTATCCGTATAAAAAAAGATCCAAGGAAAAGACTGACAAAGTGGATTATGTCAAAACTGATAACTTCTAACAAAAGATTCTACAAAGAGTTAAAGGCAATGACAAGCTGGAAGAAAATATTTGTCACATATCTACAAAAGATCAATATCCAGATTATATTAGAAAACTCCACAAGCCAGTGGGATAAAGACAACCTAATGTTTAAAATGAGAAAAAATAACAGGCAGTTCAGAAAAGAGAAAATACAAATGCTCAATATACATATGAAAATCTCACAAGCAAACAGGAAAATACAAATTTTAAAAAGGATTCAACTTTTCACCCATGAGATTGGCAAATATTTAAAACAACCGCCTATGGGTGTGGGGATTATAGCCCTCTCATACCCTCTGGCTGGAAGCTTAAATGGCACAGAAATCATGGAGGACACTGGTAGTGTCTGCTAAAACTAAAACTGTGGACATCTTGAGACCCAGCATTCCATTTCTCAATCACTCCCAGAGATATCCTACCACAGAGGAACATGCAATGTGGTTTCTGCAGCACTGCTCATGATGGAGGAAAGAAAAAGAAACAATTAAATGTCCATGGAGCTTATAGAAGATAAAATGTGGTACAGTCATGGGAATGAATACAATATAGCTATTAAAGGTGAAAGCTGTGTGTAGCAATAGGAGTATATTGTAAAAATGTAAGACTGAGTGAAAAAAACCTGCAGCTTATATAAAAATCCCTATAATGTGGTATGACTCATTGAAAATACATCAGGACTATGTGTTACTGTGGATGGAGACACATAAAACTGTGGAGGGGGTGGGAAATGAGGACTCCAGAGGGTGGTCAAAGGGGACTACAGTTATATTCATATTGTCCTACTTTTAAAAAGGAGAATGTATGCACACTTTACTTGTTTAATTAAAGTATAATTTGAAAAGATTCTAATTTGTTTTCAGTCAATTATGCTGCTTCTGTGTGTTTGGCTGTGCTCAAATGTTTGTGCCCAGGGAGGAAGAACATTTACTTTGTGTGTCTGTGAATCAAGCACAGTGATTAGTAAACAGGTTGAAATGGGATATGAAAAAACAAGGGCCAAACAAACAAGAGCAGAGGGCAACCTATTCACAGTTAATAGCAAAACCTATAATATACCTAGGAATGAATTCAACAAGAAATATGCCAGGCTTTAACCAGAGAAAACCATAAAACTGTCCTGAAAGATGTAAAAGATGACCTGAATTGAGAGTAGAGCAATGTGCCGTGGTAGGAAGACTCTATATGATAAAGATGTCAGTTTTCCTTAAATTTATTCATAAACTCAGGCCAGGTGCAGTGGCTCACACCTGTAATCCCAGCACTTTGGGAGGCTGAAGCAAGTAGATCATGAGGCCAGGAGTTCAAGACCAGCATGGCCAGCATGGTGAAACCCTGTCTCGACTAAGAATACAAATATTAGCCAGGCATGGTGGCGCATGCCTGTAGTCCCAGCTACTTGGGAGGCTGAGGCAGGAGAATCGCTTGAACCAAGGAAGCGGAGGTTGCAATGAGCCGAGATCATGCCACTGCACTCCAGCCTGGGCAACAGCGCGAGACTCCATCTGAAAAAAAAAAAAAAAGAAGAAGAAAAAAGTTATCCATAAACTCAATGTAACCCCAATAAAATCCCAACAGAAATTTTCCGGAAACTTGAAAGGCTTATTTTAAAATTCACTGGTAGGACTAATATGCAAGAATGACCAAGGTAATTTTGCAAAAACAACAAAGAGGATGAGATTTGTCCTGCCAGTTAGCAAAGCATATTATCAAGCTCAGGAGCAGACAAATAGATCAGTGGACCAGAAAGGACCCTATTGGGATTTAGTATCGGACAAAGGTAGCAATTTTAAATTAGTGGGGAAATGATATAGAATTCCACAAGTAGTATTGGGACAATTATTTAACCATTGTTGGGGGGATGAGGGGGAACTAAAGTTAGATCCTAAGATTCATGCATGCATATGGAATTTATTTTTTGCATGTGGTAAAAAGGCATATATACATATACACATACACACACATATATGTAAATGATAAATGTCAGAGAAGAAATACAGGAAAAATGCATATGACCTCAATGCAGGGAAGGCTTTCTTAAATAAAATTGCAAAAAAGTCATACAATTAAAATAGATCGATTTGACTGTATCAAAATTTAAGATTTCTCCAAAGACACAATACAATTAAATGACAAGAATTGCAATACAGAAAATATTTGCAATACACATAAAGTATACAAAATGCATAAAGAACTTCTAAAAAATCAATAAGGAAAAGATAACATACCCTAAAAAAAAAGAAATGGGCAAAAAATTTGGACAAGTAATGCACAGAAGGAAATATAAATGGATAGGAAACACACAGACTCTAGCCATCCTGGTAATTCAGAAAAATACTAACTAAAACAAGATATTATTTTTCACCCACCAGATTGGTTAAAATGTAAAACTTGGCGATGGTCTGGAGAAATGGACACACATACTGCTGGCATGAAATTAAATCAGAAAGGCACTTTGAAGAACATGTTAGCAGTTACTATTAGAATTTAAGATGTGTAGACTCTATGACCCACCAATTCTGTTTCTAAGTATCTGCCCCAGAGAAACACTTGTACATGAGCAAAAGAGGCATATACAAGAATGCTGTTACAGGTTTGTCCTATTGAAACAAGACTGGAAGCCTTTTAATAGTCGATCAATAAGCAACAACTAAATAAATCATAGCACAATCGGTTCTGGTTGCCAGCGGCCAGCTGAAAGGGGCAGTGGAGCCAGCTGCGGCAGGTGACACGCGACACGAGGAGAGTCACAAGGCTCCCTGAGCTCAGGAGCAGCACCTCCAGTGTGTACACCACCACATCCATGCAAGCCAACAAAAACAACAATAGAACACAGGACATGTTTCAATGCGCATAGGAAAACATTTTGGATCAATAGCAAATGCCTAACAGCAGCTACCTCTAAAGTGGGGAAGGGGCCTGAGGACAGGTTGGGGAGGCCAGTAGAGACTTCTTTACCTGAAATGCTCTAATTTTATTTAAAGGAAAATATATTCATGTATTACTTGTATAATTAAAATTTAATTCAAAAATTCTAATTCATTTTCAGCCAATTAGCTCTGATTTACATGTGTGCTGTGTTTTCATTTGTGTGCCCAGGGAACAAAGCACATTTGCTGTGTATGTGTCTGTGAATGAAGCACAGTGATTAGTAAACTGATTAAAATTTGGAAAGCAAAATGAAAAAAGGAAAAGTTTTCCACTCGCAAAACAACAAAACTAATAAGGTACTCAGGAATAAACCCATTAAGAACTGTAAAAAATATGACAAAAGCAACCAACCTTTATTAAAAGGCATTAAAAACAAAACAAAACAAAACAAATACAATTCTGATTAAAAGGAGATAGACACCATGTCCATAGATGGGAAGAACTGATACTCTAAAGTTGTTAATTTCCTCTTCAATGCAATTCTTCTCAGACTTCCAACAGATATTTTGTTCACAGAACTTTGACAAGCTGATGATAAAATGTACCTGAAAAAGTAAATGTGCAATATGACCAAGATCATTTTAAAAAAGAATAAGGGGCTGGGCACGGTGGCTCACACCTATAATCCCAGCACCTTGGGAGGCCGAGGTGGGTGGATCACTTGAGGTCAGGAGTTCGAGACTAGCCTGGCCAACATGATGAAACCCTATGTCTACCAAAAAATACAAAAATTAGCCAGGCATGGTGGCGCGTGCCTGTAGTCCCAGCTACTCAGTAGGCTGAGGCAGAAGAATCACTTGAACCCGGGAGGCGGAGGTTGCAGTGAGCAGAGACTGTACCACTGTACCCCAGCCTGGGCGGCAGAGCAAGACTCCGTCTCAAAAAGAAAAAAAGGAATAAAGGCCTTGGGGGAAGGGCGGAGTGCTTATCTTATCAGGCCATAAGACACTTTATTAAGCTTTGCTCATTAATATGTACTATTAGCTCAGAAATAGACAAATAGATCAACAGAACTGGAGTCTAGACAGGGAATTGAGAGAAAAGATGGTGTTGGAACAATATATGCTTAGCAAACTGGATATCTATTTGGAAAAAGAGCAAATTATTAGAGCTCTGTGTCACACCATACATGGAAATACATCTCAGATGGGTTAAAGATTCAAACATTTCAAACAACTACAGACGTTTTAGATGCAAACACACAATGTATATACGCTGTGGTGGGGACCTGCTTTCATCAGCACAGTGTGGCAGGACACTTTAACATCCGATAGGGTTCCAGGCCAACCTCACCTCCCACCTTTGGAAAGGGCCAGCTGAGCATCTCCATCTGGACGTCACAGACTCCTCTCCCTCTTTCTCTCCAGCTCCACCTGGTCCTGGGAAGAGGGACTGCCATACCGAATGGACTGAGGTCTGAAGCCAGCTCCTGACACCTGTGTTCTGTGTCAATAAGGTATCTCCCTCTCTGGCTTCCAGTTCCTCCTCTATGAGTAGGTAATAGGGTAACGCTCCACTTCTTGTGGGGAAATGCGAAGCTCGTATGAGATGATGAATGTAAGCATGGATAAATGGCATGGAGCTTACAAGGATGAGGGGAGCAGATACCTCTACTTTGTCTTGATCCACTCCCCATAATCCCTGCTACACAAGACTTAACATCCAATTCTTCTTTCTTGCATTGTAACTTCTGGATAATTGTAGAATCTTTTTGGTCAAAAGAAGTTGGAGTGCTGACTTCCGACATTTAATTCCAAGGCAGAAAATACTGATTCGGCACCAAAGGAGCTTACTACCTGTTGCTAGGTGCTGAGAAACACACAAAATAATAAGACATAATCCCAGCCAAAAGACAGGATAAAACTGGTGCTAATTAGAACTACAGTTGGTACACAGGTCGGATAAAAGCTCCCAAAAGAACATGGAGATCAAGTTACTCCCTAAAAGGTACATAATTTAATTTTGCCCCATTCAGTCAAATACACATTATTGCCTCCAAATGAATTTATCCACCTCCACAGTTGATCCCAGCCCCTTCGGGAGCTCATCTCACTAATTGTCTCCATCCCCAATCGCTCAATTACTCAGGCTCCTTATCCTCAGAATGTTCATCTGCCAGCATTGCTCTCTCCTTTAAGATTAAAAGTCCTGGATCTTGCTGTTTCTTTCCTTAATCGACTCCCACCCAAACTGCTCTGACAGAGATTCTCAGAGGTCCCCCAATGGCCCTTTGGGGTGCCAATCAGCAGGGCCACCAAGCTGCCCAATTCCAGAGGCACCATGGAAGTTGTGCGCGTGCACACTGGAGGAGCTCAGGACCGCCCTGGTCCTCCTGACCTCTCTGCACCCACCCACTTGCTGACCACCCCATCTTTCTGCTGAGACACCTCCCAGCTCTTTCTTTTCAGTGATCTCAGAGGATTCTTCTTCTCTTTTCTAATCTCCAAATGTTGGTGCTCCTTGGGCTTGATTTCTTTGTTGGGCCTAAAAATGCCCCAGAAGCCTGTCAACATCTGGATCCATATTTCTATTTGGGAGCCCCCCGAAGCCCTGGACTGGTCTCTGCAATTTCTCACCTTGTGCTCTGGAGCTGTGCCTTCAGCCATTTCTTCCCCATCTCCATTGGGATGTCTCAGCTGTTACCACTGGACTTGGGGTCTACCTTATAGACCTGGCCCCTTTCCAGTACTCCTCAGCTCTGAAAATGGCATTGCCATCTCACCAGTAAGGCAAACCAGAAGCTCAGGGGTCATCCTGAATGCTGCCCTCTTCCAGTCCCTCTTCATTCCATCTAGCATCAAGACTAACCAGAATATGCAGATCGTGTCCAAATCCTGTCCACTACAACAAAGCTTCCAAACTTGCCTCCCTGTCTACCCATTCTGCTGTAATGATTTCTCCACAGAACAGCCAGAGTCTCAGGCAGATTACAGCAACATACCAGGGCAGGTCACATCCCCTGCCTCCCTCGCTCTCAGGATGTTGGCAGGAGCTCAGCCCTGGTCTCCAAAGCACTGCATAGCCAGAACTGCTTGCCTCTCTGGTCTCACCTCTCCTTCCTCCCTAGTCAGGCCCTTTGCTCAGAATGCTTTCCAATTTGCTTTGTTGTTAACTTTGTTCTCTTCTCCCTATCTAGGTTTGGAGGATCACCTCCTCAAGGAAGCCTCCCAGAGTCAGATGAGGGCAGGTCCCCTGGTCGCACACCCTTCAGTACTCAGTACCTTTCCTTCAGAGTGCCTATCAGTGTTGGAAATTGTACATTTACATATGTGATTATCTGACTATGTCTTTTTCCCCTACTACCATGCACGCTCCATGAGAACAGGGATTCTATTTTAATTAATTCACCCAAGTATCCACAGGGCTAGGCACACTGCTGGGCTGGGCACACAATTAGGTGCTACAAGAGAATTACGTGGAATGTATCAACTTTTGTATTAAGCACTGGATGCTGAACACTTTGGGAGCTCAGCCTATACACCTGCTCATCTTTCCTAGCCTCAGCCTCCCAGCCCCTACCCTTCACATCTCCAAGTCTTCCTTCCGGACTCCTTAGAGGACTCTTAGTGCCAGATCCATGTCCTCTCACATCTCACCATTATTCTAGCCAAGGTCATCACTCTCTCAGCATGCTCTTAAGGCCATCAAAACTTACTAATAATGAAATCCAAAGGAAAAATTCTCTGTCTTATTGGAATTCTCTGCTGCATTTGACAGTGTTGATTACTTTCTCCTTGAAACTCTTCCCTACCTTGGTTGTCATGGCAACCCCCTCTCCTGGTTGTTTGTCGCATCTCTCAGGCCCTTCCTTCTCTTTCTCCTTTTTTGCCTGCCCACACCTGGCTCCTCAAATGTCACTATGACTCATTATTCTGCCCTGGGCCCTCTCCCATTTTTCTTTACACTTTCTCCCTGGTGATCTCACTTATGCTCTGGGTCCCCATTACTCTGAGTGGTGACAGCCCTGGGCTAGTGCTTCCAACTGAATCTCTTCCTGAGCCCTAGACACCAGGATCCAAGTGTCTGCTGGGTCCCACTTGGCTGTGTCTGAGTCCACTATCCTGTTGCTCAAACTGGCTCTCCATGCTGTGTTCCCCACCCCAGGGGCCTCCCCACCATCCACCCAGGACTCCACTCAAGATACATGGGGTTGGGCACGGTGGCTCATGCCTGTAACTGCAGCACTTTGGGAGGCCAAAGTGGGAAGATTGCTTGAGCCCTGGAGATGGAGACCAGCCTGGGCAACATGGTGAGACCCTGTCCCTACAAACAAACAAAACCAAGACACATGGGAATTACCTTTGGCTTGACCTTCTCTCTCACTCTCACAGATAAGCACCCACTAATTATTTCTGGGTTTTATCTACCACAAGTTCTGATCTCTCTCCATCCCCACTGGTCTAGTCCAGGCCTTTCCCTCTCTTACCTGGAAGTCTCCTGCCTCTGAGCTGGCTACTTCTTCTAATGGATATCTGGGAGTTTTGGCTTTTTAGCATGACTTACTCTTCCCTGAAGCCCCTTATTACTTTTTGGGAAATTTTCCATCTTATGTGGCTGTGGTGGGACCTGAGCTGTTCTCTCACATGGAAGCCATGGAGGCCCCTCCTCCAGGTCCTGCCTCTTACCACCCAGGTCCTATCAGAGGGTGGCACAAGGCCCAAGCCCAGCCAGCTAAACCAAGCCTCTCTCTGGACTTTGACTTCTGTCCAGATAGGGAAGAAATAGAATTCTTTGATGTCTAGGCAATATCAACAAATAGAACTACTACTGAGACCCTGAATGTCCCATTCAAGCCTGTGACCTGGGCCTTACCTACTTCATTGCTCCCTGGATGTTGTCACAAAGTCTTTTTGATACAAAGAAAAACTTCTGAATCTCCATTTCAGACACTGGATTTCAAGCAGAAAATAATTATTCTGCCCCTGCCTAGCTGGCTGCCTGTTGCTAGGTGCCGAAAGGTACAAAAAAATGAGAAAGACATAGCCCCAGCCACGAGGCAGACGAAACCGTGCTAATTAGAGCTGGAGTCAGTACACAGAGGGCAGAGAAAAGGCCTCCTAAAGAACATGGAGATCAGGTTACTTGCTAAAATGTACATCATTTACTTTTGTCCCTTTCCACCAACACGGCTAATCCCTTCACCTCTACACTTAATCCCAGAGCTCCAGGGCCCCTCTCACTGCCCTGCCCTGCTCTGCTGACTGGGCTTGCACTGCTTCCTCCTTCCCATGTCTCCTGGAAGAATCAGGTCCTTCCTGGACCCGCTGCCTGCTCCAGCTCCCCCTCCCTCCTTTCTCAGCCAGACTCAGTTCATTCCCCCCACACCAAGAGGAGCTTCTGCCCCTTGCCCCAAAGTTGCTGTGACAAAAGTCCCCAGAGGCCAGGTCTGGGAGATGCCTGAGCCTCTGCTGACCTCTGTGTGTATGGCCCACCAGTGCCCACTCTGCCCTTTTGGAAACTCTCCTCTGGGTTCTAGGAACCCCATGTTTTTGGTCTTCTCCTCTGGCCCCTCCTTTTCTGTCTCCTCAGCAGAACTCTCTTCCTGTACCTATTCCTAAAATGTCACGAACTCATTTCTGGCCTTGTCCTTCGTCTTTGAGTGCATCTCTGGTTCTTCATCTATCCCTGTTGAGATGCCCACACTTCTTTGGTGAGCTCCCAACTGGCACATATACTTTCCTACTTGATGCCAGCTATGCACATTTTCCTTCGTTGCCCACCGTCGCCCTTTGCTCCTGCCTCTGACTCAGACAGGCGGGAGGACTCTAGGTGATAGCCTTCTGGACTGCTCCTATCACATCTATCCTTATGTCATCTCAGTCCAGAGCCAGCTCAGAAATTGTCCCCTGGCCCAAACTGTTACTCTAGCAGCTTTCCCTGAGAGATGGTCATGCTGCCTGCTTTCCTTACCCTTTCATTTTCCTCTGTCCCGTCTCTCACAGGAAACTGCTCTTGATGAGGGTCTAGTGGCCCCTAATTACTACATCCAGTGGGCTCTCAGTCCCTGTCTAGCTGGCCTTTCTCTTTCGTCTGTTGGTGGCTCTCTTTTGAAAGTGCTCCACATCCCCAGGTTTCCATGCCAACACAGGCTGCATGTGCTTTTTCTATGTCTGACTTCTTTTTTGCCTTTGTGGGCTTCCCTCTCTCTGCCCACCCCTTAAATGGGGCAAGGCTCTTATTCTTGGACCCCTCTCTTTTCTCAGCTGGTGCGTTCTCCTAGAGCCGGTTCACCAAAGCCCATGGCTACAAGCACCAAAGTCTCGATCCAAATCTCTTGTTTAAATCTGCTGCTGGGATCTAGACCCTCTATCTAGCTTCTTGCAGGCCACCTCCTGCTGGATGCTCACCTCTGACTCAACCTGTCCAAAACAGCTCAACAATTTTCTCTCAGCCCCCAAACCTGCTCTTTCTCCTGGGTGTTCTTCCTTTCACCCAGTCACTCATGACAGAAAATAGGAAAGGTATCCTTTACTCTCTTTCTTTAACACCAGCAACCAACCAGTCAGCAGATTCTCCCAATTTCACCTCCTGGATCTGACCACTTCCTCCCATCCTCTTGGCCCCTACCCTTATCCCTCCTGGAGCCCACCTGGACCAAGGCAATCATCTCCTCTCTGGCCCACATGCCTCCAAATTTCTCTAAGCAACCAGAGTAATCACCCCAAAAGAGAAATCCTACCATGGCACCTGCTTGCACAAAACGCTTCAGGGGCTCCCTGTTGCAATTGAACACCCAAGTCTTGAATTAGACATATTAGCACTATGTAAGCTGGTTCTGCTTTCTCCACCCCTAGCCTCTCATTTCACACTTCAGCAACCCCTAGCTGTCTATGAGTTCATCCATGATGCCTCTCACCTCTACCTCTGCCTTCTACTTGAATAACTTCTACCTATCCAGTCACCTCTTCTAGGAACCTCCTTGGATATTCCCATGAAATCTGCACCACCAACCCCAGCTGCCCATGCTCCCATGTCCCAGGCATCTCTCTGGCCTTCTCCTTCCTATGTATCATTTTAGTGTCTGTCTGTGTGTCTTCTTTTTTTTTTTTTTTTTTTTGAGATGGAGTCCTTCGCTTGTCGGCCCAGGCCTGGAGTGGCAGTGGCCGTTCTCAGCTCACGCAACTCCGCCGTCCCGGGTTTACGCCATTCTCACTGCCTCACCTCCGATAGCTGGGACTACAGGCGCCCGCCGCCATCGCCCGGCTAAGTTTTTTGTATTTTTTTTTTTAGTAAGACGGGGTTTCAACCGTGTTAGCCAGGATTGTGTCTCGATCTCCTGACCCGTGATCCGCACGGTCTCGGCCCTCCAAAGTGCGGGATTACAGGCTTGAGCCCGGCCTGTGTGTCTTTCTTAACTCTTTGAACTCCCAAGGGCAAGGATCATATTTATCTTTGTGTATGTGTGTGTGTGGGGGGGGGTATACTTTTATAGATACAGTCTTGCTATGTGGCCCAGGCTGGTCTTGAACTTCTGAGCTCAAGCAATCCTCCTGCCTTGGCCTCCTAAAATGCTGAGATTACAAACGTGAGCCACTGTGCCTGGCCAATATTTTAAAACTTATCATCATGCCTGACACAAAGTAGACACTCAATAAATGTTGAGTGAAGTTACAGGCCACTTACTCTCTCTGAAAATTTCTCTCTTCTTCCAACTTTCCAAGAAGTGTACACCAATTCCCATTCCCCCAGTAGTGCGAAACAGTGCCTATTCCACTATCCTCAGCAACATTGGGCATTCTTACGTTTTTTCCCCTAATTTGTTAGGGAAAATTTGTACTTCCTTGTTGCTTTTATTGTTGATCTTTGGTTATTAGTGAAGATGAATGTTTTTTCAAAAAGTTTTTCAATCAATTCCATTTCTTTTCCTGTAAACTCAATTCAGGTGACTTACACACACCTGTTTTGCTTTTACTATTGGGTTTTGGGTGTGTTTTTTTTAATACATTAAGAATCTGCAACCACTCTGCTTTTTGGTTGTTTGTGATATTACTTGACTTTGAAAATATTTAGTTTTAATGTAGTCAAATTGGTTGGCCTTTGCCTTCTTGATGTCATTTTGTTGCTTTTTAGCTTAAATGGGCTCCCCATTCAGTCACTTGTTAATATTCCTTTTCCCTCTGGTTTTAATGGGCTCATTTTCCTTTTGACCTTTGAAAATAATTTTCGAATTTGGGTGTGTGCTCTGAGGTGAAGTTGGAATGGACTTTTCTTTTTAGTCAATCAACAGTCCATGCCTCAATTTTGGGTAACCCTTCCATTCTTGGCTCTGGCTCTGAGCTCAGCTATTCCTGGCTGATTACAGCATTTATGGTCACAGCCTTCTCAGAGCACATACCACCTGAACAGGAACTGAAAGGCTACAGGAGGCTATGATTCCAGGCACAGTGACAGTGAAAGACAGGGAGGTGTTTAAGGGATGGGAGCAGAAAGCCTTTCTGGAAGCCCTTACAGAAGAGTGTGTGGAAAGATGGATCACCTACTTTGCCAATGTGAACGGCTAAATCCAGCTGGCATCCACCTGTCCTGGAGGCTTCCAATTCTGCAAGGAAACATTATTCGGGGTCACAAGAGACAAAGTGCCCACCCCACTCCTCACCTGCGCCAACCTACCTGTATAGACTCTGCCAACACATTTCACCATCAGCAGAAAAATCATCTCAGCCAGCTCCTGCCAAGTTTATCTTCTGGGGGCTGCAGCCATCATCACGATTCTTCCGTGCCGCAAGATGAAGACCTGACCCAGAACCTGGGGTCACCATGCCCCTTGTTCAATTACTGCTTTAGGCATGAGGATATCTGAGGGTAATGCTAGAGCTGGAAGGGAACTGTGGAATTATCTAATCCAACTACCTCATTTCATAGATGGGGAACCCAAGGCCCAGTGGGGGGAGGTGACCCGCAGCTGCCCAGCAAGTGAGTGGAAAGCATCCTTGCTGGGAGAACTCAGTGTGAGGACTTTGCCCATCGAATCTTGACCATAAAAATATTTGGACCCTGGGTTCTAAAATAATTACATGATGAACTTGTATATTGTTCAGGAAAGTGGCATGGTATGTAAAGAAGACAGTCAAGTCAGAGGAATACAGGCCTCTTTTTGCCAGTTCTTTCTGGAAGACCTGAAGTTTGTTCTCTCCTCTAAAAAATAGGGATAATCAAGAATCCAAGATGATAGAAGCAAACTCACCCAACAGACTGAGGGTAAGTCTAACAGGGTCCTCAAACCTCAAGACCCTAAATGGGGAATATCATGAGTATGTGAGACTCCCCCTAAAAGAAAAAAAAAAAAACAAACCCTTGTAAACTGTACAGAACTGTGCCCATAGGAGAGTCTGGTCATCTTAGTACTGACCACAATGTGGGTATCAATTCTCAACACTCCAGGCAGCCCGAATTAACGAGCCAAGGGTGGATCCTGGCCTTCTTCTATAGTTTTTTTTTTTTTTTTTTGCGACAGGGTCTCGCTCTGTCACCAAGGCTGGAGCGCAGCAGCATGATCTCAGCTCACTGTAGCTCTGCCTCCTGGGTTTAAGCAATTCTCATGCCTCAGTCACCCGAGTAGCTGGGGTTACAGGTGCATGCCACCACGCCCAGCTAATTTTTTGTATTTTTAGTAGAGATGGGGTTTTTCCATGTTGGTCAGGCTAGTCTCGAACTCCTGGCCTTAGGTGATCCACCCGCCTTGGCTTCCCAAAGTGCTGAGATTATAGGTGTAGCCCCACACCCAGCCCCTTCTTCTATCATCAATAGCTTAACGCTGGTATTTTTCCTCTTTGATCTAATTTCCCATTTCAGTTATTTCACCCCAACAAATATTTATTGAGCACCTCCCAGTGATGGCTTGAGGATAGATGAGGTCACCTGCTGAGTGCTAAGCCTCCCAGGTTTGGGTGGGTGGGTCGTTGCATGCTTGCTATCCAAGGCTAAGCCCCTACCTGTCCATCTAGTGTCGTCCACTCCAGGCCACTTGGGACACAGGCCATCACTTATCCCTGTTCGCTGTTGGCCTTTGTCTTCTTGATGTCATTTCATTGCTTTTCAGCTTGAAGGAGGTCCTCCACTCAGACACTTGTTAAACATTTTATTCCTTTCCTTCTGGTTTTTAATGAGCTTATATGTCCTATTTGGCTATTAAAAATAGCCTCTCTCTTCCCTGGCCCCTTCCCCCTCTGAAAAGTGTTATGTCCCAGACTTCCAGTCCTATCTGAGCACTGGGAGCCTCCCTGGTGCCTTTGCCCCAGCTCCCTAACCTCAGGCAGCCCTCCGCCTCCCTCCCCTCATGACTACAGGGAAGACAAGGACAGTAGTGAAAGCGAGGCTCTTAAGGGCAACAGAATGGGACACAAATCCCAGCTCTGCCCCCATCGTGGGCAAGTGCCTTCATCTTTTGAAGCTCTGTATAGTGGGTAAAACCATGTCAACCCTAGGATGTTCTCTTAAGGTTTCAGGGAGGTACTGTTGACAAAATGCTTATCAGGGCCTGATTCAGAAAAGCACAGGCCAAATATTAGCTAAATCAGAAAAGAGCAGTCCAAACGGGTCACTTCCACTTATCCATCTCTTTCCCTTTATAGTTGGAAGAGGTGATCTATTCCTCTCGTCTCCACTTCTTCCTCTTATTCTCTTCTCTTCCCATAGTGATGTGATATCTGTCTCTATTGCTCTGCTAACCCCAAGATGGATGACAAGACCTCCTAACTGACCAACCCAACTGCCTCTTCTTGGTTGTCTTGCTGGTGTTGCTTACCACGGGAGACTTCACATTCCTTCTCAAAACCCCTCCCTCCACACCTTCTCCCTGGGCGATCTCCTGGACTCCCAAGTGAAAGGGGACATCTCTTCCGGGAGGACAGGTGGGCTCCTCTGGCTGGGCACCTGCAGAAGCAGAGCAGGAACACCTAGGGGTAGGGAACCAGACTGTGAAATGCTCTGCTCCATTAACAGAATGCCATCCTCTAGGCAATACGGATGGACAAAAAGTTAGGCCAAGAGCCACAGAACATGACCTAAGCTGGTAAAGATGGCCAGTGGTGGCCATTTGGTTGATGGGTTAAAAGAGACAAGACTGAAAGCAGAGAGACATCTGGTGCAACTGTCCTGCAAGAGTGATCTGAATTAAAAGAAGGAGATGGATATAGGAAAGCTCAAGGGACCGGAGAGACGGGACTAGAGGTGCAGTGGTGTCATCAAGACCAGGGATCGGGAGGCCCAATCCAATCTTACTGGTTCTGGACATCACTCATACTGCATACCCATACTGTAAGGAGGGCACAGCTGCCAGGGCTATTAGTCACAGTAGCTGTGGTGTGTGCTATGTGCTTGTGGTCCCTAGTTCCTGTCAGTACAAAATGGAACCATATGGCATTTATAAAAATGGCTCTGAGGGTAGAAATAAGAACTGGATCCTATTTGGCCAGTAACTAAAAACAAACAAAACCAAAAGCCAACCACCAAAAAGCAGCCCCCCAAATGGCCCACCCCATCTGTGAATAGTAGTCTAAACCCCATAGTATTGCAGCTGGAGTCTGGGGGTTGGACCGAGGACAGGTTTTTCCCCAGAATGGTCTGACGGAATAGGACTAAAGAGCTTAAATCTTGGTGATGGGCTCACATGGGTGTGTGTGGCAGTAGGGCATGGCTGCAGGAGTTCTCAGATTGTTACTCTAAAGAGGACACTCATGATCTAGGAGGGGAGGAGAAGATGGAAATGGGAAAATGAGCAACGCAGAGGACCACCTAAGATGTGATCAGAGTTCAGGAATCAAGGGCAGCCTGCCCTAGCTGTGAACTCTTGGGCAAGTCGAGAAACCTCTCAGCAGAGCTTCGGTCAAGTCTCTGTGAAACAGTGGTTCACGATCTGCACTCCTGCAAGCTCACCTGCCTGTCGGCCTATGGGGAGGAACTCATAAAAGTGGGAAAGCTGGGGAAGTCCCACATGCAGAGTTAGGGTATGGGAAAGGTAGAGGGAGGGAAGAAGAGGGAATCCCCTTGGCTTACAAGTGACTCAGGAGTCCACCTACATCCAGATCTTACAGGGTGTTTACCACCTGGTGGGGCTACTCCTAAACCACATGTGGGCTGTTGCCACAGTGAGGATGCCAGGCTGGGCAGTCTTTTATAAGGTTCTTCTCACATATCTTTGTTCAAAATACTAGTCTGGAGGCTGGAAGATAATCTCTGTCACTTCAGAGTTGCCAAGAGATTTGGGAGGCAAACTGAGTTCCTTTCCTTCTAGGAAAGACTGGGCCACCCAATTACTTAGGGACTCTTAGCAATTGATTGAACCACCTATCCATCTAGCCACCAGGTCAGCCAACCAGCAGGTACTATGCCAGGCCTGGTCAGGTAGGTTCTGTGCTTGGTCAAGGAACAAAGACTAAGCCCCTTATCTTCAAGGGTTGTGCAGGGTCTTGATGACCAAGCCAAAGGATTGGGCCCATAAACAATATGGAATTACTGAAGGGCTTTGTCTGCCTTTCCTGCCTCATAGACACTTCCATGTCTTCTTTGGCTCTAAGTTAAGATCCTTGAGGCCGGGCGTGGTGGCTCAAGCCTGTAATCCCAGCACTTTGGGAGGCCGAGACGGGTGGATCACGAGGTCAGGAGATCGAGACCATCCTGGCTAACACGGTGAAACCCCGTCTCTACTAAAAAAATATAAAAAACTAGCCGGGCAAGGTGGCGGGTGCCTGTAGTCCCAGCTACGCGGGAGGCTGAGGTGGGAGAATGGCGTAAACCCTGGAGGCGGAGCTTGCAGTGAGCTGAGATCCGGCCACTGCACTCCAGCCTGGGCGACAGAGCAAGACTCCGTCTCAAAAAAAAAAAAAAAAAAAAAAGATCCTTGACAGTTCTGCACCCAAGAGATTTCAAGTTTATTTTTTAATGCAAAAGATCCTTTGATTAAACACTTGATTGTCTTAATACACTTTCTTTCAACCACTATCTCTAAGACTAAAATAACAAGGAGATAAATGTCACTGATGTTTCACAGAAGACAGCTTTGGAAATGTTAAAGACTTCTTGGTCCAGCCCCCTCCTTGACTTATAAATGGGGAAACAGAGGCCTAGAGAAGAGTAAAGAGAGCAAAGCCACATGGAAAGTAGATGGGAATCAGCCCCAGGGCCTCAGCACCTGCCTCCCTGCCCCCTCCTTGGAGGTTCACCACTACCAGTGTGGGGCAGGAGGCTGTCAGAGGGTTTGGCTTTGGAAAAGGTGTTGAGCTGTCCAAGTACAACCTCCACACAAGCTGCCCAGAAAAGTAGTGAGGCCAGAACCACCCAGATTAGTCTTCGGAGAAGAGTCATATCTGACCCTTTGGGATATTTGACAAAGCGTTCTCAAACATATGCCTCCTCTGGTTCCTCACTGGGAGGAGGATGGACAGACAGGGGTTACTGTCCAAGAGAGGGAAATGCATGGAGGGTTGCTGGGCAAGCTGGTGGCTAAGTAGGGGCTGAAACTGAGAACTTTGGTCTCCCAGAAAGCAAGCTACACCTTGGTGTTTTCCTTTTTAGGATACTGCCTTTGCAGAGAAGGTAAAAAATAATTGACTTCACACAGAGGTACTGAGATATGGTCTCCCAAATAATCTCTACCTAACACCACTAAAGCCCTAATGACACGGTATTATCTACCCACAAGAATGACTCTGTCCTCCTTCCTGCTGATCTGAGCTCCTCAAGGAGGGCATAGTCATTCTGCACCAGCTTCTCAGAGCTTGGAAAAGAGCCTGGCAAATGCTCCTCATATGAATGAGTAAGTGGGAGAGCTGGGGGATCAGATCACATCCCTAACAGGCTGGAGCTTAGTAAGGGCCAGTGGCAGGGAGCCATAAAACAGAGGAAATAACATTTATGGAGACTGTGTCTTGGGGCAGATGCTGTGGTGGTGGTGTGTTCTCTACGTGACAGGTGAGGTACAGTCACAAAGGCAGGGCATAAGGGCTGGGGCTCCCTGAAGCCTTGCATCAAGGTTCTTCAGTCCTTCAAGTCTATCTCTGCCCAGCTTCTGAGTCCCTTTTCTAGTATCCCAAAGGGAGACCAAGGGCTTCTGTCTGAAGCCTTCAGTTGCTGCTTAGCCAGGTTCTCTTTTTTACCTCAAGCCTGCCTAACAATAGAAGTTTTTCTCAACATACTTCATTCTCCCCCTGAAGCCTGGCAGATTAAACTCTGTTCTTCCTGGGACTCTCAGGAAGATACTGGGGAGGGAGGGTTGCTGGGCTGAGACAGGCCAAGCTCCCCAGGCAGGACCATCTTCCATCAAGGAGAGCACTTCTTCAGTCATTCCTCTTTTCCGAACAGTGGCCCTTTCACACAATTTGGTGCATTGGGGAGTGAGCTTTGCATTGGATGCTAGGAGACAGGGTTCTGGCTCTGCCCACTGAATGGACACATGTGACAGCCCTTCTCTGGCCTCCTTTCCTGCAGCTATTCAACAGGAGTTGGCTTTCTTTCTATCATTTTTTTTTTTTTTTTTTTGAGACGGAGTCTTGCTCTGTCACCCAGGCTGGAGTGCAGTGGCCGGATCTCAGCTCACTGCAAGCTCCGCCTCCCGGGTTCCCGCCATTCTCCTGCCTCAGCCTCCCGAGTAGCTGGGACTACAGGCGCCACCACCTCGCCCGGCTAGTTTTTTGTATTTTTTAGTAGAGACGGGGTTTCACCATGTTAGCCAGGATGGTCTCGATCTCCTGACCTCATGATCCGCCCGTCTCGGCCTCCCAAAGTGCTGGGATTACAGGCTTGAGCCACCGCACCCGGCCCTTTCTATCATCTTTTACTGCTTCCTTCTCCCCAGCCTATCCTTTCTCCTGTGTCCCTGCCTCATTCACACTCACTCCTTATGACTACTTCTCCCCATTCCCAGTGATCTAGAGAAGCCAGTAGCCTTCTCCATGCCCTGCTACTTTCACCACTCAAATGCTGTCCTGTTTCTTGCTGACAGAATCCCATCTCAAAGGCTGTTCTGACTGGGTTACTCCCCACCTCCCATCAGATCCTCGTTTGTGATGGTTCCCAGTTGGATGGAAATGAAGAGTTCTGAGGGCTGAGTTTTGAGGTCTGCCAATAGCATTTCAGCCTTAGATTCCCTTAGTATCTCCCAACAATTCGCTAGCTTTAGCTAGACTGACTCTTTATCCCAAAAAGCCTTTTTGGGTTCTGATTCTAGGGTAGCCACACAGTGGTGGTCCTTCATTTTACTTTCATCCCAGTCTCTTTATCTGTAAGCAGAGATGCTTGATTAGATGGTAAAATAATAACATCTCATTTATTACTTCACTGCTCAAACCTTTATATTTGTTCTTCAGGGCTCCACCTGAAAGTTAATCCTTCCAGGCCCATATTGGGTCCCCTCTTAGACCCTCTCTTGTAGCAGCTGACACAGTCCATGGCTGCGTATCGCTGGCATTATCTGCTCAATGTTGTGCCCTTTCCCATTAGCCTGGAGGGCTCCCTGATGGCAGGAATGGTCCACCCTATAGTCCCAAGGCCTGTTCCTGCATGGGATTCTGCCAAATACCAGCCAAATGACTGACAATGCAGGCCCCCTTGGGAGACAAGAGGAGCCCTCATGGGCTGTGCCCTGTAGGAACTCAGTCGCTACAGAAGGGGAAGTCTGCCTAACACTAGCAGTAGCACTCAACAGAAGGCTGAGTGAAATGCTCCAGTTAAGCAGATCTCCAGGGAGAAGAAATCCAGGGAAGTTTCCTGACAGAGGAAGTACCTGGGCTCACATGGTACACTGACTAAAGCATAAAGCACATGCTATCCTGAAAGTGCACTGCCACCTACTCAGAGCCCAGCTAACATCCTAAAATGGGTCCAGGAAGATCCTAGATCTTGGGAGAAAGAACTCCCAGGATATTAGAACTAGAAAAACTGTCTGCTCCAAAGATCACATTTTACCTATCTGGAAACTGGGGCCCACAGCAGGACAAGGACCAGTTCCTAAAGCAGCCCAGGGGGTTGCTCATGGGGTCTTGTGGTCACTAGGTACCATGTGGGCAACCATTTCATACCAGGAGCCACAGTGACCAATGGAATTGCATGTGTTTCTAAGGCCTGCTGCCCCTACTCTTTTACAGAAAAGGTATCTACTTTTCATTTTCCTAAAAGGCAGTTCAGGAAGAGGGGGCGGTGGCCTGGCAAGGTAGGAAGCATTGTGGGGTGACAGAATGCTGATTTGGCAGTCACTTTGGGAAGGGGTGGGCTGCAGGCTCCCTGCTGGAAAGGGCCACAAATCTTTCAGAGGGAGGCCTGTTTGTGACTCTTAAGCAGGCTTGACCTGAAACAGAAAGCTGCTTTCTGAGGGAGAGCAAAATAAGCAATAATCTTGGCTTCATTTATCATCCAGGTGTCGCCACAGGAGAGAAGGGACACAAAAGCCTTTTTTTGTTTGTTTGCTTTCTTTTTGGAATTTGCAGTTGTCTATTTTGTTAAGTTTTCCCACTAGGCTACACTCATGAGCTCCTGGAGAGTCAGGCCTGAGTCTTGCCCCTGAAATCTCCAGTAAGCCGAGTACAGGGTCTCAGTGTTTGTTGAACAAACCATCCTTTCCAGGTATGACTCCTCAGCTTGTCAAGACTTTGCAGAACCACGAAATCTATCCAGAAACACAGAAAAGAACAATTCAGAGATAAAAGCACAGAAGAATCAGATAAGAAAATTACCCAACAGATATGATCAACAAAAGTTTGGTTCTTTGAAAATACCTCTAAAATAGACAAATCTTTGGCAAGTTTTGAATGAAGAAAGGAATAAAGTAACAATGGGCGGACTTAAGTGAACAGGAGAAAACCATACTCAATTTTATAGCAATAAATTTAAAGCCTAGGTAAAACAGGTGATCTTCTATGAAATTACCAAAGCCCTTCACGACTGTGACTAAATAAAACCTCACGACAGCCCTGTGCCTTGGACAGGCAGTACTCCTACTATGCTCTCTAGAAGGAGATTCAGAGGTGAATACCCAACACAGGACCTGACAAACTAGCCTACATTGCCTCAAAGGTCATGGCCATGGGAGCACGTGCCTATCTACAACATGGAACCACACCACTCTCAGCACTTCTAGCCATCACCTTACGTCTGGCTGATTGGACAGCCAATCTTATTTATTTTTCCACTTGAAATGCCATAAGGGGTTTCACTATTTTTACTTCAAAAGCAGCACCATAAAAATCCTTGATGATTAGAGCTCCAGCTGTCTTAAGTTGTTTGTCAAGGGATCGGTTACTCAAATCTCCTATGGAGGGAAACAATTTCAGGCGAGAAGCCATGGGAGCTGAGAAACGCAAATGTCTCATCTCTGAAAACTTTCAGACTCCCTCCTGTTCACCGCCTGTCCTGCCCCCTACTTCCCCTCCCCCATCCCCACCATCTGCTCTCCAGAAAGCAGATCAAATTTTCGGGCTAAGGTACTCTGGCGCCAAGGACTCAGCCCCTCCATGCTTCCTCCTGCCCCCCACCAACTCCAAAATCCAACACCACAACCCAAATGGACTGCAGCCACATAAAACCACAAAGTAAAGTTTATAAAGCTTTATTAAACATTTCAAACAGCTGTGCAACGAACACACCAAATAAAAGCTCTAGAATAGCAGTCCAAACGTTTCACAAGTATGGCCTCACAGTCCCATTCCCTAGATGAACTGCCTCCAGTTCTGTTCTCTGCCTGGCCCATCTCTCTCCTCAGGCAAGTGAGAGATGGATGGATCAGACTAAAAGGACAGGCATGCTGATCTCCAGTAGGCAGGGGCCAGGAGAAAGTCTCGTTTGCCAACACTTGTTACTGAAGCGCAGAAAAAGCAGCAAGTGACAGTCACACAGTCTTCCTGGGTATTCTTCATAACGTACAGTCTATATGCGCAGGAACGGAGAAGCCCCTGGCGGGAGGATGATGGCCACTGCTCCCCTGTCTTGTCTGAATCACCTCGGAGTCCAGTGTGCTGGTCACTCTGCAATCCCCATGCTAAATAAAAACTGTAGCGGCACCTACCATATATAGCTAGCTATTGCTAAACCTCAAAATCAGAACATGTTTGATAAAGCTTCTTTAAAAGGAATATACACATGTATTTGTACACACACACACGCACAGGGCACACCAAAAAATATCCAAACATCTATCAAGGGGATCATGGCTGTTATGAAACACACAGGTACTCTCCCACTCACTCAGCTGGGGACTGCTAGAACTATGTGAACACACCATACTTCAATGCTGCAGAGCATGCACGGGAGACACAATGAGGCCCCCCTCCTTGGAACAGTTGAGAAAGGCAGGAGGAAGGGCAAAGGAAGTGAGGCTGGGCAGGAAAGCATGAGCCCAGACACCCAGGTGAAAGAGCAACATCTATCTGTTGCTTCCTTTCTTAAAAATGAAGCGGAGAAAATACTGAAGATTTGTGGACAACAAACAGTCAAGACATGTTTCTGTCTAGCCTGCTGAACAAGGAAAGAAGGATGAAAAAGCGAGGCTCTCGGGCGTCAGCAATCTCTTCAAATTTGAGATAAGTGCAAAAATGAGCCCTGTCTTGGACAGGTACTCCCCAAAAAAGGAAAAGGGTAGAAGAGAAGTAAAGGGAAACCAGGAGAGGGACTGAGTCAGTAACATTCTGGGAAGGAAGGAGACCCTGACAAGGAGGGGTCACAGAGGTGACAATGAGACTGGCATTTTATCTGCCCCAGCTCACATTGGGGCGGTTGACCAGGATGGGCCCAGACTCCTCGAAGTAATGAGGCGAGGGGGGTGGTCATGCGGCCAGCCAGGACCTAGATGGGGACAGAACACACACAACCACAAGACCACCCAC
Source organism: Rhinopithecus bieti (assembly GCF_001698545.2). Taxonomy (NCBI): domain Eukaryota; kingdom Metazoa; phylum Chordata; class Mammalia; order Primates; family Cercopithecidae; genus Rhinopithecus; species Rhinopithecus bieti. The sequence continues at coordinate 878,532 of NW_016819573.1, forward strand.
GACTATAGGACTTTACAATAAAAGCACCAGTCAGTGCCATTATTCACATTATAAGGATAAAACATCACAGGCCAAAAAGGCGCCGTCAGGAATGTGACACCCGCGAGGCTGCGGGATTTGAAACTCCAATGCTTTATGACCTATGTCAATGCCTCCCCTCCCGTCTTCTGCTTCCTTGGAAAGCTAACAGGGCAGGCCGTTAGGTGCCCACAACGCCGGGATCATGCGCCGATTCTGGAAGCGGTGAATCGGAGCAGTGGTACAGGAAACAGTTTCCCCAGCAGCTATAGCAGATAAGGAAAAGGGCTGCCAGGAAAACCAAGGCACAAATTGTGCAAGGCTTCCGTTCCAGGAGGAAGCTGAGCAGGTAGAAGCCCATGAACATGGAGTGGCTGAACCACAGGGCGGGGTTGAGGGGCTTGGGGATGAGGAGGACGGGCAGCAGCCACTGGAGGCAATACATGATCTCTGCCGGGCAGGGCCTTCACCAAGGCTGCCGGGCACCGCTGCAGGAACCGACCTAATGGGAGCCAGCGGGCGCAGGCGGCTGCCCTCCGCTTTCTTCAACCCTCACTCTCCAGGAGCTGAGCCGCTGTGCTCTCTGGCTGTCAGCCCGGGATCACCAAGGCAGCAGGGATCCTGAAGAGAAAAGTCAACACAACAGACAAACAGACAAAGAACAGACAGACAGACAAACACACATACAAAAAAAAAAACAGGAACAGAATGTATACTTATTTGGGAAAATGGATCATGGTTAACAACAGCAAATGTGAAATGCCCTTTCCTCCCTGCCCACCCGTGAAAGCTCTACTTCTCTCCAAGTCACTAATTCGGGAAGCTTCCTGGGATGTCTCCCTGGGGCTTCTCCTGGGGGATCAGGGAGAGGGCTCTTTGGCACGGTTTCATACAGTGGACTGGCTTTGCCTGGGCCCTGCCCAGCAGAGATCATGTATCGCCTCCTGGGGCTGCAGCCCGTCCTCAAGGGGCCCAGACCTCACAATACCGCCCAGTGGTTGCCAAAAGACGACCAAGGGCTCCCTGCTGTGCCCCCACGTGGTAAGGACAGGGTTCTGTATCTAGCATCTCTCACAGCCATAGGTGCTCAGGCACTGAGTGCAGAGTTAAAGCTGTTAGCGGCGCACTGCCAGCCACCAGACCACAGGCAAAGGATCCTGAGGCAGCTGCAGCCTCGAAATATTTTAAGATGGCAGCCTAGGCTAAGCTTGCCTTTTTCAAATGGCCCGGCGTCACTTTGCCAGAACCTGCCAACTTCTCCGAAAGTCAATGTAGAAAAAAAGTCACTATGCTACTTTGTCCAAACTGAAGTCGCTTGGATCATTACACCTCCATCTGCTGCTGGCGCTGTATAGAACCTGACCTCTAGGAGCTTTTAACGAAAATTAATTTTCTATCCACATAGGGGCAAATGCCAGTTGGCCCCTGGGCAAAAGGCAGCTTGCTGGAAAGAGGTGCTTTCGGCTGGCCACCGATGCGCGGGGACCACACTCACAAACCGCATTCCGGTCTTCCCGTCCGCAAAATCTGCGCTGTGCGAGGGACCCACAAGACGAGCGGTCTGAAAGGGACCCACCTCACTTGGAAATGGGGCTGCGGTAGCCACAACTCTCCGGTAGCGGTAGTGAAACCCTGTTCGGTGATCCAGCCGCCCAGCGCAACAGGTACAAAGAACCCCGCTGGCTAAGGCCGACCTACCAGGGCTTGGGGGAGGGGAGCGGAAGACAGAGGTCGAAACGACCTGTCCAGCAGAAAACTATCCCCGACCATATTCCAACCACTTCTCGGTAGAGAGCTCATTCCTTCCGCGCATACGAAGGGCGCCAATCCTTCCTGTATCCCTCCCACAGAAACCAGGTGACTACTGCTTTTGCGCCCAAAGCGCAGTGCCCCGGCTCAGCTCCCTACGGTAGTGACCTCCACCGCAGATCCTCATCTCGCTAACGTAAGAGAGATGTAAAGAATCAGACGGGTTACGCGCTTAGGGACACTCATGAAGCAGAGGACCTGGGCTTAAAACTCATTCAGTATTAGGAAAAGAGCGCCGAGCATGGTTCTATTATGCCGAGGCTTCTGAAAGGGGCACCATTTTTTTTGCTCTATGGGGCAGATGACCCCTCCCTAATTTCTGTTTTCCATCCATCCCCAAGGTGGGCTCTGGAGTGGCACCGGGGTCTGAGCTCAAATTTGCAGGCCAGGGACTGGGGAGAAGGGCGCCACACTAAGAGACCTGCACCCCCATCCTCGCCTTGTACTCTATCCAGAGTCGTGGTACCCCTCCCTCCATTTTAAAGCAAAATCCAAAAGCAAGCACGGCGGAATCTTCTGGAAGGGGCTAAGATGGAACTCAGGAGGCGGGGTCGGTATGGAAAGAGCAGATGGATTATTTTTTTCCTCTCCTGGCGAATGAGGAGCGCCCCCAGCCACCCCTCCTCATAAACACCCCCCCAAGGCGCGCATGCGCACTTAAGTGGCGGGCGGGTACTTAAGGCGCGGCCACCGCGGCTGCGGCAGTGCGCCCAACAGCGGACTCCGAGACCAGCGGATCTCGGCAAACCCTCTCTCTTGACCACCCACCTACCACTCTCGGAACCATGGCGGCAGTGGCGGCAGCCTCGGCTGAACTGCTCATCATCGGCTGGTACATCTTCCGCGTGCTGCTGCAGGTAAGTGTGCCAGGGTTTCGGGTGGGAGAGGGTTCCCAACTCGCGCCCCCAGAACCCGCAAGACCGCGTCGCGATTGCCGCCTCCTGGACCGTCCTATTCCGATTGCCGCGATCCCTGCCCGCCAAAGTGCCGCTGCCGGCACCGCGCGCCCCTGCCCATTCCCTGCGCCGTCCTCCTCGCGCTGACCCTCCCTAGTGCGCCCGCGCCTGCCCGGGAACAAAGACTCGGGGCGCGGCGGGCGACCGCTGCGGACGATCACCCAGGCTTTTAGCGACCTACGCGGTAAGAAAAACCCGCTACACCCGGACTCGACCCCAGGAGGGAGGCGGGGCACTACTGTGTTGCAAGACTTTACAGCTCGCAGAGTGAAAATTTTCCACCTTAAAAAATTGCGCATTGCGGAGAAATTTTATTTAAAAAAAACATATAGCGCTTGCGGGGGTGAAACAAAAAATAAGTTAGAAAAGGCACTTCTCAGAAAAAATAAAATTACTTCGCAAAAAAACCCAAAACAAAACAAAACAAAAAAAACCCTACAACGAATTAGAGAAAAAGTAGTTCACAGGAAAAGAGAAAGACGCGCATTGCAGGAAAAATAAATCGGAGAAAAGCACTTGGCAGAAAAAAAAATGCATTAGATTAAAAACGCACTGCAGAAAAAAATTAGACAAGGGAGCTAACAGAAATAAATGAATTGGGCAAAAACGCTTTCAAGAAAAAAATTAGAGAAAAAAGCCCCTCTAGAGAAAATAGAAGGGGAAAAGGCGCTTCCAAAAAAAGATAATTGCTTTACAAAAAAAAATCAAAAGAGGCAAAAGCGCTTTGTGTAAAAAGAGATAAATCAAAAGAAAGCGCTTTGCCCATAAAACCATTTACCCTAAAAGCTCCCTTTGCAGGAAGAATTCCCTGCTAAAGGAATCCTTTGCCAAAGGAATCGCCATATTTCCTTCAAGGTGTTCCTGGAATGCTGCTTTACCTGGGTAGGATTCGCTTTCGAAATCCTCTCAGGGACACAGCCCATTGCAGAGAATGAGTGTATACCTAAGTTGGGGTCCAATCAGTTGCCGTCCATTGCGCTCTCAGCACAGTTGGAAAAAGCTCCAGCTGCCCTGACTCAGTGGATCAAGCTGCTCCCGCCGCCCGCCTCCTCAGCCTACGCTGGATGGGCGGGCGGGGCAGGGGGTGGGCTGGGGTGGGCAGGCAGCACCACAGACATGCTTGGTGTGCTCTTCCATAAGGGTGGGTCCTGGGTTTCTCGCCGCAGGTGTTCAGGTACTCCCTGCAGGAAGCTGGCGTACACGGTGTCGCGGACCGGGCGGCAGGTGTTGGGGGAGCGCAGGCAGCGAGCCCCCAACTGAGGCCCCAGCTCCCAGCCCTGGGCGGCCGTATCATCAGGTGCTCCTGTGCATCTCAACCAGCATGGGAGCCAGTGCCGCGCAGGAATGGGGGGTCCCCTGTGCTCCCTCGCCAGAGGAGCACTTGGCAAGGTCAGTGAGGGGCCAGTAGACCCCTGGAGAAGCAGTACCGACAATGACGAAGATACCAGATCCCTTCCCAACCCCTTTGCACCGGTCCCACCAAGGGGCAGGGTCGGGAGAGGAGGGGGGATAGGGGGAGCAGACCCCTGAGATTTGGGCATAGGCACCACATTCTGATCTGGACAAAGTTGGGTCAGCGCCATCCCAGCCCCGAAGTCAGGGCCATGCCAGCAGGCCCCACCATGGAGATCCAAACACCACACCAGCCAGCAGAATGGACGTTCTGACATCGACAGCCGAAGCCCTGAATCTTGGTGCAGCACCAACCGCGTGCCTGTGTGGCGGGACTGGAGGGCACAGTTGAGGAAGGAGGGTGGTTAAGAAATACAGTGGGGCCCTCTCGCTGTCCCTTGCCTAGGGCACTTGCATTCCAGCCTCGCTGCATTTGTTCCCTCGATTCCCCTTTCCTCCTCACTGCCTCCCAAGCCCACCCTACTCCAAAATAATGTGTCACTTGATTTGGAACTATTCAAGCAGTAAAAGGAAATGAATCCCACCTTTACTAAAACACTTTCTCTGAATCCCCCTTGCCCCTCACTGATCTTGCTTTTCCCTGGTCTCACGCAGTTGTGGTCAATATTGTGGTAATCGCTAATTGTACTGATTGTTTAAGTGTGCATTAGTTGTGTCTCCCCAGCTAGATTGTAAGCTCCTGGAGGACAGGGACCACCTCTACAAAAAATAAAATAAAGTACCTCCCCTGTCTCGCACAGTGTCCCAGGACCCTGCGGGGCAGTGGAGGCGCGCCAAAACTTTGTCTCTTGTGATTTCTTTAGCGGCATCAACACACACTTCTAAGACTCAGCTGATGTGCCCATTGTGGAACAGGCACTCTGCTTGGGGGAGGGAGGAAAAGGAGGGCCATCAAAATTGCAATAAGCTGGGCCCCTCACACACCCACCCTCATCTCAATGCTGTCCTGTGATAAAGGACCATTCCCCCCGCCCCGCCCCCCCGCCCCAATGAGAAAGGCTGACATCTTCACTTGTGGTCTGGGAATAAGGGACCACTTCCCCCTCCCCAAAGGGATAGGTGCTTTACTTGTGGTCTTAGGAGAAGGGGCGAAAGCAAGTAATCACTTTGGGAAAGATGAGAGGAGGGGAAAAAGGTGGCAGTAGCCCTCCAAAGAGGTACTAGGGACCAAGGGGGTGATTTCAGAACACAAAGCCTTACTCCAGGTCTCCATCTAGGAGCCCCAAGGAAATGAGTACTGGGCAGGGTGGACATTGGCTTAGACAATGAGTATGGGATAAGAGGTGCAGTGTGGCACCTTCTCCACCCAGCTTAATGCTGCAGGCCCCATATCCACCAGGACCACTACAAGGACAATCTGCCTGGCCCTGCTACTCTGCAGGGTCTCCTGGCCCCACCTCACCCCAGAAACCTCTCTCCCCAATACTGGATTTCTGCTTTTCCCAGCACCAGCCTCCTTATTCTTAGGGATGCTTACCAGGTCCCTGGCCCTGGGCTCTCCCCTGCCATCACGTCAGGGTAGGCAGTGGGCTGGCTGCTCGGCCTCGGACTTGTCTTCCTCTCCCACTCCCCAGTGAGTCAGGGCTCTTTCTACACAGGGTCAGCTGACTGTCTCACCAAATGGCCCTGCCGCCTGTTCAGCCTTGTCTCCGGCTTTATATGTCCCTGTCACTATACACCTGTTGCTGGGTCAACACCAAGGGAGGGAGTTGGAGGGCCATAAATCGCTCTTCCTGCCACTTCTTTGAATCCCTTAGTCACAGCTGTCACAAATACTTCTGGAGCACAAAGTACCTTGCCCCCTTAAGCCTGACCATGTTTCCTTCCCCTAACCAAGCCCCCCAGTCACCAGCACCTCTAAAGGCATCTAAAACTTCATTCGGTATCAGAGAATTATAGGGGTGGGGAGGTGCAGATCCCAGTTCTGGTCTTGGCTTTGCCATCAATCAGCCTAGGGAACCTGGACATGTCACCTTATACCCTTCATCTTCAGTTTCCCTCTCTAAGAGGGCCTCTGAGATGCCAGTGAACCCTAACATGCTAGAAACTGTCATTGCAGTGGCAATCAGGACTCATCAGGACTCGGAGAGGATGCGCAATCTGAGACTTCATCTTTCTTAGGCCGGGTGGCTATAGCTGCTACCATAGCCTGAAGGTGAGGCAGGTCTCCTCTCGCCCCAGTGTGACTCATCAGCAGGCAATGCCCACACCTCCTCCCTTCTGAACCCCTATCTTGGCAGGCCTCAAAACTGGGAGTTTCTGTGGTTTTCCACACTAAACCCACAGAATCGTGAACATACCAACATGTGTTCTCAATGAAGGCTGACCCTCCCTTTGGAGGTTTTGAGGGGTATGCCCATAGCCCCACTGCCCTTGATGCTCTAACCTCAGCCCAAGTGACAAGGTAGATTTCAGGGAGGTGGACCAAAGCAGCATGGTAAGAGCTGGCTGCTCTGGACACAGCACCTCCTGTGCCCCCACTTAGAAGACAAGAGGCTGCTGGTAGCCCCAGAGTTTTCCATATTATCTTGGCAAAGCCCTTTTCCTCCATCCATCCATCAGCAGGGCTGTGAGTGTGACAAGGTGAGATGACAGATTTCCAGGCAAGGGCTGCCCTGGTGGCCTGCACCTGCATGTGTGGGCTTCAGTGTGCAATGTCCACTCCCCATTTGCATCCTCCACCCACAAAACCTCATGTTCTGGCAGCAAACAACCCACCAGAGAAGACAATGCATTCACTTTCCATCCAGTGCAATGCCAAGCAATGCTTAGATGGTCCAAACACACCTTGTTTATAAAATTTTTTTCCACAAACTATATCATTAAACATTTTATTCTGATAGAGAGCAATGGGAAGAATTGAAAATGCCTAGTGTTTTACTGCACAGCCCCTAGTCACAGTGCTGAATGTCCCCTTTGCCTAAACTGTCATTGCTCCCAGAAGCCTTTGTCCCCACAAGGCCAAGGACAGAGCAGATCAGTTGGGAAGGAGTTGGGAATGGCTCTGTGGGACTCCAGCAACAGGTGAGAGACCCTTGAGATCAATGCTCCAGGATGTTAAGTTTCTTAGCCTAACCAGCTGAAGTCCAGAGGTGGCAGGTTTAGGTACCATGACTTTTAGGGGTGCAGGGTGCTATGTGACACTGTTACCTTTATCTGTGGAATATCTGAATTGTCAGTGAAGGAAGGGATGTCTGCTGTGAGGGAAGGGCAGGGGCAAGTTCCTTGGGCTTGGGCAACAGATAACTGTTGGATCGGGGAGCAGGTCCACTGTGAGTCATTTACTAGATATCTATTTTGAAATGTGTATCTCCTCAGGAGCCAACACCCCAAAGGGAGATTCTGAATTTGCAGTTAACTCCCCCTCCCCGGCCCCCTCCTCCACCAAAGATTTAAACATGTGCACTCATGCACATACACAAAACACTAGTCAAACAACAATCTCTTTTCCCCTGGTGACCTCTGACTTCCTCTATATGCCCCAGAGACATGTTGTTACCATCTGGGAATGATCCTGTTTATCCTCCCCTCCCCCACTTGCCCTCCCACAGGGCCCATGCCCCAGCAGGATCCAGATTCCTGAGTATTTCCAGAGCAGGAAGTCAGAGAGGCAGGCAACGCATGGTTCTTGGTATATCGCACAGGGACAGGCTTGAAATGGAATGCATGTGTTTCAAAGATAGGAGAACAACAACAAAAAAAGACAGCCTAACCCAGATTCCTCTTTGAAACAACATATTACAGATTAAAGGTTAAACTGGTTTTGGCAGTAACTCTAACAAGACCAATTTCAGATATGGAATTGACCTGGTCACTGGAAACCGACCAGGCTTCCCGTGATCAAATCTTTTAACAGATTTGCTTGACATTAATTAGTCTCTGATTTAAAACAAACAAGCAAACAAGATCTAACACTTGGCATTAGCACTTAAGCTGGAACTTTTTTTTGGTCCCAGCTTTGCTGTTGCCGTCCAGAAGGCTGACGGGATGACTGGACCATGTCAGGCAGGGCAGAGAAGCCGTCCCCAACACACCAGTTCCCTGAAAGGGATAAAGACGATCCAAACCTATAAACAGAAAGGCTGTTTCTTTCCGAGGACAGACCCCAGTCTCCCAACATTTAGCGCTGAAATGGGACACGAAGACCTGGAAGGAAACTAAAGGAGATTTGGAAAGGGGAAGGAAAAGCAACTGTCTCCCATCCCCATGCTTCCTTTCCAGTACATTAGTGTGCCAGGCATTCCGTTCTTTCAGCTGCCCTTGAGGGCCACTCCCCACGTCTATAGAAGGAAAGGGAAGGGGTGTCCACCCTTGATGTAAAGTTGGAGGGAGTAAGAAGCGCCCGCGACTCTTAGCAGAGCGTCAGCCTATCACCCCAGACACCGAAGCGGGGCCTCGAGCGGGAGACCCTCTCTCCCCTCACCCCCATGCCCCCCGCCCCGGCCAAAAAAAAGCAACTAAAGCAACTACACTGATGGGGACAGAGTGACAGGCCTCTCACAAGCTGGGCACCCTGCGTGGAACCCGGGGCCGCAGAGATGGTGGTCGCGCTCCCCAGCCCCGTGCCCCCGGCTCTGCCTGCCTCATCCTGCAAGGACACTGACCTTGGACAAGGCCGGAGCGAGCACCCAGGAGTACTGTGACCACCCCCGGGCAGGAAAGGGACCCTCAAGGCCCAGGCTAGGTCCAATCACAGCAATCACTTGAAGCCGGACAGGGGGGCCCTCCCTTCCCGGGGTATGCGGAAGGAAAACCCCAGTGACGGGGACCGGGAGACGCCTAAGGTGACCCAGAAGGGACAATATGGCGGCGCGGCCGCATGGAGGGCCTCTCATCCCGCCCCAAGCAGGTTGACGCCACGGTACCTGCAAGCCCTGCCATGGCGCCGCCGCCACTGTAGCCGTCTGCCGCAGCCTGCCTCCACCTCAGCTCGCCACGGACGCCGCAGGAAGCCGGGGAGACGCCCCCTTCGTCTTCTAGTGGAGCCGGCCGAGGACCCATCCTGGAGTCGGGCTGCCTACCACAGACGCCTGATCACACGGCCCGAAGAGGGGAGCTCACCCTCGCCCCATCTCCCCTAAATATCAGCCACAGGCCACCTTTGACTCCTTTGCACGCACTTTTACAAAATTCTGGGAGCGCCGAGGTCCTCAGGCCCTAATAATTTTTATCAGGCGCAGTGTGGACAGCCCCAAAGCGCGGCCGGGTCCCCTTATGCATATGCAGCAGATTGTGATCTTTACTCCGGGAGCGCGGGGCGGGCTAGGTTGTGTTCCTCTGGGTGAACCCGCTTAGTTCTTCTCCGTGCGGACGGTCCGGGGACTCGGGGAAAACCTTCTCGTGGCTCAAAGTCCACCCCCTTACTAGCGTTTCATCATGCAGCCAGGGCTCAGGAGCTGAAAGATGCGGGCTCAGAACTTGGGACTGCCTTGGGTCAGGCCCAGGCTCCCCCACTTGCCCGGTACCTTGGGCGAGGGAGCCCCTCCCCCGCCCCGCCCCGGCTTCTGATGAAATGCCCACCTTACGGCTTTTATGGGACTTGAATGAGTTCGTGTAGTCATTTATTAGCTAATTAAGCGTATTCCTTGGGCGCTTACTGTACCCAGGCTCAGTGCTAAGGGCAAGTAGAGTGGGTGTCCTGGGTCTGTTCCTGACCTCAAGGCGCTGCCAGTCTGATGGCGGGTAGGCGGGGAGACAGTCATATAGTCACTGTATATTAGTGACTTGAATCAATACATAATTACACATCATGGGAAGTGCTGTGAGAAGAAGTAGAGAGTGTTAGGAGAAATTAATGGAGTAATGTAGGGAGAGGATGGAACCTCCTTAGGAAGATGGCATTTAGGTTGAGAAACCAAGGACAATTAGGGCAAGAGTGAGAGGGGAAGATGGCATTTAGGTTGAGAAACCAAGGACGATTAGGGCAAGAGTGAGAGGGAAATGTTCTAGACAGAAAGAACATTTGTCCCAGATGTGGAGCTGGGAAGGGGCAGGGTTAGGGTGAGGTGAACACCAAAGAAGACAGGTCAGCTGCATACTATATTTGGCTTTTCTCTTGAGAGTCAGGGGAAGCCATTTTCATCAGGAAAAGGATAGCAAATTCGGATTTCTGAAAGGCCACCCAGGCCGCATGGCTTGGAAAGCACTCAGGAGTGGGTGTAGGCAGACCAGTTAGGAGGTGGTTGCAGCTTTCCAGACAAAAGCTAATGCTGACTCAGACAGGGTGGTGGCTTGGGGAGGTGAAGGAAAGGATGGAAGACTGGACGTGGGTGGATGTGGAGGCATTGGCAATAACTCCTCACTGGGTTTTAGCCTTGAGTAAATGAAAGGGTAAAAGAGTCCTTGACCGGCCGGGCGCGGTGGCTCAAGCCTGTAATCCCAGCACTTCGGGAGGCCGAGGCGGGCGGATCACAAGGTCAGGAGATCGAGACCATCCTGGCTAACACGGTGAAGCCCCGTCTCTACTAAAAAATACAAAAAACTAGCCGGGCGAGGTGGCGGGCGCCTGTAGTCCCAGCTACTCGGGAGGCTGAGGCAGGAGAATGGCGTGAACCCGGGAGGCGGAGCTTGCAGTGAGCTGAGATCTGGCCAGTGCACTCCAGCTTGGGTAACAGAGCGAGACTCCGTCTCAAAAAAAAAAAAAAAAAGAGTCCTTGACCAAGACAATGAAGCCTGAAAGAGGAATAGACTGAGGGGGAAGATCACGTTCGAATTTGAGAAGTTAGGTTTGAAATGCCTGGGCAACATGCAGGCAGAGAGGGTGAGTAGGCAGGTTTATGTGACACAGGAGTCTGGGGCTGGAAATACATATTTGGGGGCCATCAACACAAAGGTCATAGTGCTGGGTTAGAACTCAAGGGAAAGAAGGTGGAGAGAAAAGTGGGCAGAAGAGGAGGATCCAGGAAAGGAGACTGAGAAGCAGTGGCCAGTAGGGTAGAAAGAGTACCAAGTGAGTGTGGGTCCTAGAGAGAAGGTTTCAGGAAGGAGGGAGTGCTCAGTGGGGCTGATGCTGTAGAGGACAGAAATGGAGCCGTAGGGGTTTGGGAATAAAGGTTGGTGGACTGTATCTTTTATGTTGCAAGTTGAACACACAACTATACCAATTGGCTTTAAAAAGTAGTCTGCCACTCAGTGGCTAGGCAGTGTCATCAAGGACCGAGGTTCATTTTATCTTCTGTCCTTGTGCTGGTTTCACGCTCATGGTCACAAGATGGCTATCCAGTTCCTGGGGTCACATCCAAAGCAAGGAGATGTCCATTTATCCTCTAGCTGAGACTCCAACAGGCCTGAATGTGGCCTTCCACCATCCTGCTGCTTATAGGCTAAAGGATCAATGCACCCATGGCAGCCACACCCAGTATCCAACACTGAATGACAAGAGGAGTCTTGTAGTGGAAGCCCTTGTTCAGAAAAAGAGAAAGCTGGCTTTGTGGATGCCACCGGGATCCCCATACTATTAGCTATGTCCACCATGTTATGTTGTTCGACATCACTGTCAACGGCGAGCCCTTGGGCTGCTTCTCCTTCAAGCTGTTTGCAGATGAAATTCCAAAGACAGCAGAAAGCTTACATGCTCTGAGCACTGGAGAGAAAGGATTTGGTTATAAGGCTTCCTGCTGTCACAGAATTATTCCAGGGTTCATATGTCAGGGTAGTGACTTCACATGCCATAATGGCACTGGTGGCAAGTCCATCTACGGGGAGAAATTTGATGATGAGAACTTCATCCTAAAGCGTACAGGTCCTGGCCTCTTGTCCATGGCAAATGCTGGACCCAACACAAACGGTTCCCAGTTTATCATCTGCACTGCCAAGACTGAGTGGTTGGATGGCAAGCATGTGGTCTTTGGCAAGGTGAAAGAAGGCATGAAGATTATGGAGGCCATGGAGCACTTTGGGTCCAGGAATGGCAAGACCAGCAAGAAGATCACTATTGCTGACTGTGGACAACTCCAATAAGTTTGACTTGTGTTTTATCTTCACCACCAGACCATTCCTTCTGTAGCTCAGGAGAGCACCCTCCACCCTATTTGCTCACAGTATCCTAGAATCTTAGTGCTCTCACTGCAGTTCTCTTTGGGTTTCATGTTTTCCTTGTTCCCTTCCATGCCTAGGTGGATTGCAGAGTTTTTGATTATGAAATAAAAACTAAATAACAACAAAGAGAGCTGAATGTTGAGAGGCTATGGAGCAACAAATTCTTGCACGGTGCTGACGGCAGAGGAAAATGGTACAGCTACTTTGGAAAACTGATAGTATCTACAAAATCTAAACATACACCTATGCTGTGATCTAGGATTTCCACTCCTAGGTATATACCCGAGAGAAATGAGTGCCTATGTCTACATGGAGACTTGTGCAAGAATGTTCATAGCAGACTTATTCATAGCTCAAATTGGAAATGGTTCAATGTCCATCACCAGAGAATGGATAAATTGTGGCATGTTCATGCAATGGAATACTGTGTTTTAAGTATAAAAGAGCAAACTACTGTTACATGTAATAACACCAATTAATCTCACATATAGTATGTGGACTAAAAGAAGGCAGATACAAAACAGTACATGCCATATTAATCCATTCATGTAAAGCTCAACTAATCTATAGGGTTAGAAATAAAAATGGCAGTTATCTGGGTCAGGTCGCGAGTAGGGATGGGAAAGGAGCAAGAGGAGCTTTTCTGGTGTGCTGGAAGGATTATATCTTCTTCTGGCTGGTGATTACATAAGTGAAAATTCAAGTAAAAATTCACCATAAGACTAGGGGAGGCGGAGGCTGCAGTGAGCTGAGATCGTGCCACTGCTCTCCAGCCTGGGTGACAGAAGGAGACCCTGTCTTGTGGGGAGAATGGGGTGGTGCAGGGAAGAAAGAAAAAAGACTGGGGACTTTATGTACTTTATGTATGTTATAACTCAAGAAAAATAGAAGAAAGGGGCCAGGAGTGGTGGCTCACTCCTGTAATCCCAGCACTTTAGGAGGCCAAGGCAGGCGGATCATGAGGTGAGGAGTTTGAGACCAGCCTGGCCAACATGGTGAAACCCCATCTCTACTAAAAATATTTAAAATAGCTGGGTGTGATGGCACGTGCCTGTAATCCCAGCTACCCGGGAGGATGAGAATCACTTGAACCTGGGAGGTGGAGGTTGCAGTGAGCCGAGATCGCACCACTGCACTCCAGCCTGGGCAACAGAGCGAGATTACATCTCAAAACAAAACAAGAAAATAGAAGAAAGGAAGGGGTGCTGCCATCCCATGGAATGTGGCATGCTGCTAAACAAGGATCAGGTCTGTTTTGCGGGGACACCACCTTCCAGTAACTTCAGGCTGAGTGTTAGTGTGTACAAGGCCTCAGAGGCCAACCCTTTCTCCCTGGGGCTCAGAAAACTGGGGAAGCTGAGGCAGGGTTTCTAATGCATATGGAATTTGCTCCTGCTCATCTGAACCCTTTCCCCTCTACCCTCAAGATTGCTCCACCTTCCCAGCTCAGTTCCAGGCTGTGGAAACACCACCGATACCGGCTCTGACTTGAGGGACCTGGAAGGTCATTCTGCCCTAAAATTTTGCTGAGCCGAACTCAACTTCCTACCAAGACTTCCCCAACTTGCTCCCACCCACCAGACACCTGGAGTCACCCATGACTCCTGCTCCCTCTTGCTCCATACACCTCAACTGTTGCCCGTTGCACCTGAATTTTCTTTAGGCCTTTTCTGTCCTCACTGCCACCAAAGTTTGGTCCAGGCCACCATCCCTTCTCCCCTGAACCCTGCAGCAGCCTCCTCACTGGTCTCTCTGCTGCCTGTCTCACCCAGAACCTTCATCTTCCACCCAGGATGAATTTTTTTTTTTTTTTTTTTTTTGAGATGAAGTCTTATTCTGTTGCCCAGGCTGGAGTGCAGTGGTGCAATCTCAGCTCACTGTGACCTCTGCCTCCCAGGTTCAAGTGATCCTCCCGCCTCAGCCTCCCCAAGTAGCTGGGAGTTCAGGTGCGCACCACCATGCCCAGCTAATTTTTGTATTTTTAGTAGAGATGGGTTTCACCATGTTGGCCAGGCTGGTCTCAAACTCCTAACCTCAGGTGATCTGCCTGCCTGGCCTCCCAAAGTGTTGGGATTACAGGAATGAGCTACCATGCCTGGCCCAGGATGATCTTTCTAAAATGACCGTGTCACTCTTCTTGAGGGGGTGTTCCCTCTCCCCTGTCCTCATCTGTCGAGATCTTCCCCAGTCTTTAAAGGCCCAGATCAAATGCCACCTCCTCCATGAAGCCTTTGCATTCATTCATCAAATATGTTTTGGTTACCTAAAATGTGCCAGGCACTGTGCTAGGCATGGAATATAGAAAAGAGGATAAGAGCTGGGCACAGTGGCTCATGCCTATAATCCCAACACTTTGGGAGGCCGAGGCAGGTGAATCACTTGAGCTCAGGAGTTTGAGACCAGCCTGGGCAAGATGGTGAAATCTCGTCTCTATAAAAAATAAAAATAAAAAATTAGCTGGGCGTGGTGGTGCGCACTTGTGGTCCTAGCTACTTGGAAGGCTGAGGTGGGGGGATCGCTTGAGTCCAGGAAGTTGAGGCTGCAAGTGAGCCTTGATCATGCTACTGCACTCTAACCTGGGTGACAGAGCAAGACCCTATCTCCAAAAAAAAAAAAAAAAAAAAAAAATATATAAGATAATATAATATATATATATGATAGAGAGAGAGAGAGAGAGAGAGAGAGAGAGAGAGAGAGAGAGATATTGCCTAAAAAGGCTCTACAGACAGTCTGGAGAGATGGGCAATTATGCAATGCCAATGCATGTGCATTTCCTGTCTGTTAATCCCCATGAGACCGCGAGCTCTTGGAGGGCAGGACTCATTTTGGGTCTGGTAGGAAGGAAGAGGCGGTAACTGTTGAATGAATAAGGGAACAATTGAAAGGCCAGACCGAGCTCCTGCCTTTGTCATGTAATCCTCCTAGTCTCTGATTCAGCTGTTAACCAGGTCCACGGAATTCAGTTGGGACTGGATGGCAAATTTGGGGCTAAATGATAAAGCATCAGGAAATGGTTATGTTATGAATAGAACAATGTTTTGTGAAATCACAATACTTACTTTCCTATGCATCACTCTGCTTGACAATTACTTTTTTAAAAAAATCAACATTATCTTGTTACCAGTACTTACCTATTCAGGAAATTCAACCTGTAATGAACAATAGTTAAATGTTAAAGCACTAAGGAAGCTATGTGATATCAAAATATTTTAAAAGGGATAAAAAACATTATTACCAGGGTGACCGGAGAATGGAGTAAGCTCCAGGATGGTGCAGACTGCAGCGAGAATGAAGGGTTCATTTCCATTCTACATTTACCGGCTGTATGTTGTTGAGCAAGTTAATAAACCTCTGTGTCCCTCAGTTTCTCCATCTGTGAAATGGGGACACATTTGACTCTACCTCATGTGATCATTTGTGGCAATTCAATGAGTTTGTATTATAAAATGCTTAGAATAACACTGGTTGGCCGGGCACAGTGGCTCACACCTGTAATCCCAGCACTTTGGAAGGCCAAAGCATATGGATTACCTAAGGTCAGGAGTTCGAGACCAGCCTGGCCAACATGGTGAACTCCCATCTCTACTAAAAATACAAAAATTAGTCAGGTGTGGTGGTGCACGCCTGTAATCCCAGCTACTAGGGAGGCTGAGGCAGGAGAATCACTTGAATCCAGGAGACAAAGGTTACAGTGAGCAGAGATCCCGTCATTGCATTCCAGCCTGGGCGACAAGAACAAAACTCCATCTCAAAAAAAAAAAAAAAAAAAAGACTAGCACAGTTTACATAGTTAGCACCCTTAGTCACCTATTATTACAAATATGTAAAATTATCCCAGGAACTAGAGGCACTGTGGGAGCCCTGGCAGGGAGGGCCTCTCCCCACCATGGCTTTTAAGGTGTCAGGACAACTGGGTTTAAATCCCTGACCTACTTTCCTGACCTTGGGAAATTTTCCCAACTCTGAGGCCCTTTTGTTCCACACTTCTCAGGGCTTTCTCATCTGGGAAGCAAGCGTGCTGTTTTAGCCAGGTCTTTGGTGACACCTGATGGTAAAATGGGGAACTACCTAATCTTACATCTTACTAAACTTTCATCCACCTATCAATGGTACAAGCGATAACTATATATCACGCTCTTACCATGTGCCAGACACTGAAAGCTGTGTGAACTGTCTTAGTTCACAGCTTAGGCTGATTGATTTACCCAATCAGCAAGTCATGGCAGCCCTGCCTCCAAAATAAGTCACAACCTAGCCCATCTTCTTATATCACCACTGCCTCCATGCTTGACCAAGCCACCACCACACTGACACCTGTCTCCACCTCCCCACCATCTCTTCCCACTTCTTCTCTTGCTCTCCAGTCCATCTAAATCTTCCTAAAGAAATGGGAGGGTCAGTGGGAGGTTTTAAAGTGGAAAGTGATCTGATCTGACTTGCTTTTTTTTTTTTTTTTTTTTTTTTTTTTTTTTTTTTTTTGAGAACAAGTCTTGCTCTTCTTGCCCAGGCTGGAGTGCAATGGTGCAATCTCAGCTCACTGCAACCTCCGCCTCCCGGGTTCAAGCGATTCTACTTCCTCAACCTCCTGAGTAGCTGGGATTATAGGCACCTGCCACGATGCCCAGCTAAGTTTTTGTATTTTTTTGTAGAGACAGGGTTTCACCATGTTGGTCAGACTCCAGGCTGGTCTCAAACTCCTGACCTCAGGTGATCCACCCACCTCGGCCTCCCAAAGTACTGGGATTACAGGCATGAGCCACTGCTCCCGGCCATGACTTGCATTTTTAAAATATCACTGTAGCTGACGTAAATGAATTGGAGAGCAAGAGAGGAAGTGGGGAGG